>NC_084555.2:31115000-31202500 GCF_033978685.3 Nerophis lumbriciformis
TAAATATACTTAAGTAAAAGTAAAAGTATGTTGCATTAAAACTACTCTTAGAAGTACAATTTATCCCAAAAGTTACTCAAGTAGATGTAACGGAGTAAATGTAGCGCGTTACTACCCACCTCTGCTCAAGACTAGCACACAAATAGTGTGATGACATCAGGTGATGCAGTTAGAGAAAGTAAACAAACATAACAAAAAAAAGGAAACACCAAATGTCCACAACAAAAAGAATAAACTGTTTTCCCACGGCGCTGCAGTTCCTTTGTGGCGCTTAAGGGGGTTAGATGGTTATCACCATCGTCTAATTTACAAAATTAGAACGAAGGGTAATTCCACCATTTTCTAGGCAAGTCCTATTTTAATGTGTGTATAATTGAGGTTGAACAGGTAGCACTGAGTATTAATGTCTGAAACTGGTGTATGGAATTAGAGACCACTGAAGGGTTTCGGTCAGAGAAAACAAAGTCATCAAATAGACTTATCAACTTTAACTGTGGACTTTGAAGGGTAAACATGGTGCATTACTTTAGTTTAGTATCTGGTGATTTCACGCCGTACCTGCTGTATTTGTGAGAAAAACACCTCGTTCAGTTAAAATGTAGAATAAATGTTTGTTTAGTCAAGCAATCGATCCATCTTATACAGCTTATTAGTTTGGGGTCAGAGAAAGAGCTGGAATATGTTCCAGCTGACTGAAGGTCAACATTGGAATTGATCCCACAAAAGGTGCTTGAAAATTTGATATACATTAACTATGGTTAATGTATATCTATATGTATATATTGACAACATTTTGTCAATCTAAAATCGCATGGATTTTTAAAGGGTTGCTAAATCGGACAACCACCACCCAAGGCCAAAAAAATAATAATTATCTCTGTGAGAAAATAAAGTTGCTGAAATATGTTTTTTGTAGCAAAACAATGATTTGTGAGCTCATTCATTCATTTACTACACTTTTTTGAGTTCAGGGTCACACGTGAACATGACCCTATCTCAAACTATTCATCAATTGAATGGATTGATGGATAGTTTAGATAGTTTAGAAAGTACTTCCTGTGTCATTAAAGACACAGTAAGTCAGTCATATGTCAGCAAAATATTCAAAATTATTTCAAGTGTGACCATGTATTTGTACGCAACACAGCTCTAGGGGCAGTAGCAATGGCCAGAGTGAAATTCAAGTGCTTCGAGGATGGATGCAACTTTAAGGCCAACTCTCCAATAGACACAAATCAATACATATATGGAGAACACACAGTAGATTTTATCCTCCGAGGACATTGCGGACAGAAATCAATTGTAAATGGACACTTTTCACTTTGAATTTATTAGAAAGTACCCTATTGTTTTAGACTTAGGGAGTTTTGTTGCTATGGAGACACAAACTAGCCAATGTCAGAAAGTGTTGAAAGGAAATTCAGTTACCCTGGAAACAGCTATATGAGTGACTGACTCAAAGAACTAAAGGGGAAAAAAACACACAAGGATAATGCATCAAGTAATGCCACATTGCATTTATAATTAATTGTGTCAACAAATCATTAGAAGGATGGGGATAGAACTATTTGTTATGGATATGTTCTCGAAGAAAAACAGCATTAAATCAGGTTAGGCCAGCATATTTATTTTGTAGTGTTTAACAGATGCCTAGTCTTACGGCCATTTATTAAAAACAACTTACAGCTATTAGTGTTTGTACACTAGTGCGATATCGACACAAAAATATATCCTGATATAGATCATTTCCATATCCTGATAATATATATCATAAATTGAGCTCGTAGGACTAGATAGTACAATCCCTCAGATTAATCAGCAGTTAGTGTTGAGTGTGAGGTGGGGGGTTAGGGGCAAAAGCTTCACTGGGGTCTTCAGGTGGGCACCCTCCTTCATTGGTGTTTCGTTGATAGGCCCACGACACCTCCGGAGGGCTCAACGGCGACATCTGGCGTCCCAGGTGTGCCCCCCTCTGCCTTTACCCCTAGATGTCATTTAGCAGCCCAGTTTGGGTCCTTTCTCTTGAACCATATCCATCTGCTACTTCGTTCAGCTTCATCCGACAGCGATTTGACAGCCCACCGGAAGGCCTGACCTCTCAGTCCCATTCCTTTGAGGAGCTTGGTTGTGGACGTAGCAACGAAGCCTCTGCACCCGACTTCAACTGGAAGCACTCGGGCACGCCAGCCGCGCTGCTCTGCCTCGGCTGCTATGTCCGCATACCTCAGTTGTTTGCGCTCATATGCTTCACCAACTGCTGCTTCCCATGGTACAGTTAGTTCAACAATGAACACAGTCTTCTGGGAGGTTGACCACAAGACCAGGTCCGGCCTGAAGCTGGTTGTAATGATTTCAGGCGGAAAGATGAGTTTGTGGTCCAAGTCAACCTGCATTTTCCAGTCCCGGGCAGAGTCCAGAAGGGTTGCCTCCGCTCTTGCAGATGGTTTTGGTGGGAGTTGTCCTGCTCTTACAAACTGAGTGGTGATTGAGCGACTAGGGATTGGGGGAGGGAGGGCCTTGTTGTTATTTCTACTTTCCTCCAGGGTGATCGCCAGTTGTCTCAAGACTTGGTTGTGCCTCCAGGTGTAGCGGCCTTAAGACAAACTGATTTTGCAGCCGGTGAGGATGTGACTGAGTGTTGCAGGGGTTTGACAGAGTGCACAAGAAGGATCTTCTCCAAACCATTGGTTTAAGTTCTTGGGTGTGGGAAGAACATCGTAGGTGGCTCTGATGATGAAGCTGATTTGGCTCCTTTCCATTTCCCACAGATCCTTCCATGTGAGCTTATGATGCTCCAGGTTTTCCCAGCTAGTCCACTGTCCCTGTTTGGACTGTGCCACTGCTGTTGCACATCTGTCTGCCTCCTCTTGTTGTCGAACCTGATCAACCACCAGCTTTCTCCTCTGGGCTGATGTTGCCTTGTGCCATGTGGGTCGACTAGCCCCAAGTCCAAACCCACCTCTTCCGTGCTGCACTTGTCCCACTATGTCTCCATGCCTGAGAGCAGATTTGGCTTGTTGCACGGCCTCAGATGGGATCCATTTCCTCCCGGTTGTCAGTCTGGGAGCAACCGCTCGGATCACCTCATCTTGAGACTCAGTCAGTGTCATGCTCAGCCTCACTTTGGTGCATTTAAACTCCTCCATGAGGCTAGAGATGGGCAGTTCCAGGGCACCATGACCATATAGGCCGATGTTACTGAGACACCGTGGAAGGCCAAGCCACTTCTTGATGTATGCACTGACTGTTCTCTCCATGTAGTATTGTTTCTGAAAATACACTAGGGCTGTCAAATTATTTATTTTTTTTCACATTATGGAATTTGGATTTATCATGAATACCGGTAATCACAGGTGATTACTTGCTTGCATAATTTAAAATTTGCTTAAGAAAAGACCACAATTTAAGTCCAGGAACGTTTTTAAACATTCAATGAATGCACGTGATTTATTTACACAAAACAAGGTAACAGTTTTATCTAAAGTTTTTTCAGACTGTATTTTGGAGTGGAATTTACCAGCAAGCACACCTGTCAGTCAGTAACTATAATTGATTTGCTTGTTATAGATAGTGCCAGTGGACAACTCCGCTAGGCTTGTTTAGTGTATTTTTCTTTTCATCACGTTGTGGTTTTGAGGTAGCATTAGTCCTTTTTGCATCTTAACAAGGGCTGAGTATCATGGCCAACTTCCCAAATTGATTCGATTTTGATTTATAAGGTTCTATCAATTATTTACAAATAGATTCAATTCAATCTACACTTAAATATTGAAAATGTCTCATATATGGTAACAAAATAGGAAAGTACTTTTTGTCCTTCATCATAAAAAACTTTGGACTGCATACGCTTCCTTTAATATTAATTGACAATAAGAAAATAATTGCAAGTGAAAGTGTAATTGTATTGACATATTCCATCACTGCAAATTGCATTAAGGTATTGTTTCTTCAAATGCAACACAACGGTAAATAGATTAGGGCTGGGCGATATGGACGAAAAAGTATATCTCTATATATTTTTGTGAGCGAGATTCACTGAAATTGAACTGAATGACAACTGTTCTGTAAACAGTCAGTGGCACTTTTATTAACCCAGTTAGTCAAGATGGGTATTAACAGCACAAAAAAGAAACTGTTTAAGTAGCACAGAATTACATAACATAAACAAAATAGAAAAATATTCTTTCTACATACAGTCGTGGTCAAAAGTTTACATACACTTGTGAAGGACATAATGTCATGGCTGTCTTGAGTTTCCAATAATTTCTACAACTCTTATTTTTTTGTGACAGAGTGATTGGAGCACATGAATTTATTATGGGTCTACTGAAAATGTGACCAAAATAGCTTCAAGGCATGGCTTCTTAACTTCATGTGAGCGATTATGATTGACGACACCTGTTGACTTCTCTGAGCCCATTTAAATAGGGCTCATGTGATGCAGTCATTAGATTCGGTTACAAACGCAAGAATAGGAAAGTCAAAGGAACACAGCACACATCTGAAAAAACGAATCATTGACTTGAACAAGTCAGGAAAGTCACTTGGAGCCATTTCAAAGCATCTTAAGGTCCCAAAAGCAACAGTGCAGACAATTGTTCGTAAGTATAAAGTGCATGGCACAGTTTTGTCACTGCCACAATCAGGAAGAAAACGCATGCTATCACCTGCCGCTGAGAGAAAATTGGTCAGTAAGATCAAGAGTCAACCAAGGACCACCAAAAAGCAGGTCTTACAAACTTGATATATCGCCCAGCCATAAAATAGATAAGCAATTTTCTTTTTCTCTTCATAGTTCTTTTTATTGATTTCACATTCACATTAACAACAAATTCAAACCCTCTTCCTCCCCTACCCCTGCTGTCACTCAAAACAAAAACAAAAACAAAAAACAAAAGTAAGAGTACAAAAGTACCCAGAGTAAAAATAAATAAATAAATAATTAAAGTTCAATACAAGGCACTTAAGACAAAGTAATTGAAAACTGAAACACACTGTAGAAGCAGCATGACAAGGCCTGAAACGTCGGCAGTCATATTTAGGTATATATCTCGGGCTCTTCCTGCACTTGTGTAGAGGATTGGTCAAAAAAAGTCAAAAAAGGTCTCCACACTTTAAAAAACTTGTTTTCAGAGCCCCGTAATGTATATCTTATTTTCTCGAGCTTTATGTTTGCTAGTACGTCCCTTATCCAGTGGAAGACTGAGGGTGGGACAGCCTCCTTCCACTTCAACAATATCAGGCGGCGTGCGAGGAGCGTGGTAAAGGCAACTATTTTATGACCCCCTACAGGTAGTTCCATCCCTTCAAGAATGATTCCAAATACAGAAATTAAATGGTTTGGATCGATTTGAATTGTTAAGACCGTGGAGAGTGCTTCGAAGATGGACTTCCAGTACCCCTTTAGCTTCGGACAAAGCCAAAACATGTGTATTAATGTTGCGTTATGTAGTTTACATCTATCGCATAATGGGTTAGTTTGGGGAAATATTTTTGCTAATTTTGCTTTTGAGAAGTGCACCCGGTGTATCACTTTAAATTGGACCAGTGAGTGTCGTGCGCACATTGAAGATGAGTGAACCCTTTTCTCAATTTTTGATCAGGTTATGTCATCTATTGATATTTGGAGGTCTTGTTCCCATGCTGTTCTAATTCTTAGCATGGAAGTGCATTCTAATCCTAAAAGTAAATTAAGTATATGTGAGATTGCCCTCTTCTTTGTTGGATTTAAAGACATAATTTCATCTGTGGTTGATTTAGAGGGTTTGTTAGGGAACTGCGGAAAAACTGTTTTAACATAATCCCTTATCTGGAAATATCTAAATATATGGGAACTGGGTAGATTAAATTTCTTGGACAACTCCGTAAAAGAGGCGAATATATTGTCTATAAAAAGATCATTGAAGCATTTCAAACCCCTTTGATGCCACATATTAAAAGCTGTGTCAAGTGTTGAAGGTGGAAAGCAGTGATTTGATGCTACTGGGCTGAAAAGGCTTATTCCTTGCAGGTTAAAATGTTTTCTAAATTGACAATATATTTTGAGCGAGCGACTTACTACAGGATCAATGTTAACTGTTTTCACTGATAGAGGCAAAGCTGCACTCATTAGGGCTGCTAAGGAAGCAGAACCACAAGAATGTGTCTCCAGCTTCACCCATGTAGGACTTTCCTGATGTAGATGGTAATATGTCCAGTATGACATGCAATGCAAGTTGGTGGCCCAGTAATACATACAGACATTTGGAAGGGCCATACCTCCATCATGTTTTGCTCTTTGTAAAAACTCCTTGCGCAGACATGGCTGTTTGCTATTCCAAATATAAGATGAGCTTATTGAGTCTAATGTTTTGAAAAATGTACCAGGGATAAATACAGGTAAGCATTGAAACAGATACAAATATTTTGGAAGCACAGTCATCTTAATTGCATTGACTCTGCCTATAAGTGAAATGAAAAGGGGAGTCCAATTAGCCAGATCTTGCTTGGTTTGTGTAAACAACTTCCCAAAGTTTTGCCTGAAGAGGATAAGCAATTTTCTTGAGTCTTGTTTTGTTAGCGCAGACAGACAGGATGGAACACAAAGAAATTTTACTGTAAAGTCCGAAAGTGTGCGTTTGGTTTTTCAAGTGCACTTGACACTGCTCCATGTGGAAAACAAATGTTTACAAAAGTACCTCCCAAGTACGGCTGTCATCATTTCATTAGCGGTGACCGTACAAGACTCTCAGTTACAAATGTAATCAATAATAATAACAGATTTTGTCAGATTTTAACATTGTATGAACATAACGTAATATTATTCACTTCAAACGCGACTCAAGGCCGGCGAGTTCGGACAGAACGCTTGGGCAACAAAAGTTGCAATGTCTTCTCTTACTGTTTGTATCTTCATGACCCGTGGAGAATCAAGTGATAATAAAATGTTAGTAAGTCCCTCACTTTATTTTGTTTTGTCCCGAACGGCTTGTTGTTGGCAGCCAACGTTAGCATAGTCAGTCAGCATGACACTGCTATTGCCGCTGTCCTATCGTATGATAGGACAATTTTATGTTGTATTACGATAGCGATTGTAATATCGCACAGCCTTAGTGTGTACCTCCAATAAATCATAACATTTAGTATTTACTTGAAAACTACAGTACTGCACTTTTTTCTGCTATTTTGTCTATATGATTCACAATCCTTATGAGAGACTAGCACATCAATGTTTTTCCTTTTTTTATGCATTGTAATTCCTCAAAAATAGGATTTGCTTTAATCTACCTATACATGGCTCTCAAGACATCCAACAACACTTTATGTACATGCTGTAAAGTATATGTATACTATACTATATGTAATGTAGTAACAGGCACATGGATAATAACATGTGCCTGTTACTACATATTAAAAACAACTAAAAAGTGCTTAGGAGGGGAATACTTTGTTGAAAAGGAAGGTTTTGAGTTGTTTTTTGAAAGATTCATCTGTCTGTGGGGTTTTGATGTGGTCTGGGAGAATGTTCCAGAGGCGGAGTACAGATGAGGAGAAGGCTTGGTCCCCCATCGAACAAAGCTTGGTTCTGGGTGTAAAGAGGCAGTTTGATTTGCTGGACCGGAGGTGTCTGGAACTGGTTTGAGGGGTTAAAAGTTATTTCAGATAAGGTGGGACGTTGCCATGAATGCACTGGTGGGTAAGAAGGGAGATTTTATATTGGAATCTGTATTGTATGAGGAGCCAGTGAAGGTCTTTCAGGATTGAAGTTTTGAAAGGTCTTGCTTGGGATCCCGATGAGAAGTGTGTTGCAGTAGTCCAGCCTGGAAGAGACAAAGGCTTGGATGAGTTTCTCTGCATCTGAATGGTGAATAGTGGTCAGAGTTTAGCAATGTTTCTTGATTGTAAGTAGGCGCTCTTACAAAGTTGTTTGATGTGGTAGTCGAAGGTGAGATGTGCGTCAATTATGACACAGAGTTTGGTGATCAGAAGGGAAAGTAAGATATGTTGGCTGGAGAAGGAGATACGAGTAATTTGGGATGACTGGACCTGATTAGAGGTGTGAACTAATGTAGTTTCAGTTTTTGAGCTGTTGAGTTTTAGAAGGTTTTGGCTCATCCACATCTTTATCTCCTCCAGGGTAGTAGTGTGTGTGGGGGGAGTTGGTGAAGGGTTAGAGATAGACATAGAGGGTTCCGTTTTCAGGTAGAGTTGTGTATCATATGCATAGCAGTGGAAGGGAATTCCATGACTGCATATGACATGACCAAGGGGAAGCAAGTGTGAATAGTGTTGGGCCGCAGACCGATCCCTGGGGGACTCCACAGGTGAACTCCACAGGTGAAATAGTGAGTATGGGATTGTGCTTTTTCCAAGGACTACATATCTAACCTGTCGTTGAGGTAGGCTCTGAACCATTCCAGGGTGGGATCAGACAGACCAGCAGTGAGGTGTAGATGCTGGAGCAGGATGTTGTGGTCAACTGTATCAAATGCAGCGGTCAAGTCAAGGAAGATGAGGAGGGAAGGGCAACTGTTATCAGTCGCCAGAAGTAGGTTATTTGAGACGAACTAAGGCAGTTTCTGTACTGTGTGCTGAACGGAAGCCTGACCGGAATTTTTCGTATTGTTGATTACGTTCCAGATGTTCATGAATTTGAACTGAGACTGTTTTTTCTAGGGATTTGGACAGGAACGGGAGGGTGTATATGGGCCTGTAATGTGTGAGGATATTTGGGTTTGAAGTGGACTTTTTGAGATGAGGTGTGATGATTGCCGTCTTAAGAGCTGCTGGGACATGGCTGGACTGAAGGGACTGGTTAATGATACAGGTGATCAGGGGGCTGATGGCAAAAATATTTTAACACGGTGGTGGGAAATCAGTTCAGGGGGCAAGTGAAGGGTTTCATACTGCGTATGACGACCTCAGCCCCTTCTCGGGAAATTTTGGAAAAGGTCGAAAGAGGTTGGGAGACAGAGTGTGGACTGCTTGTGGTGATTGATGAAGAGAGTGGGCCAGAGATAGAGAGGAGCGAATGGTTTCAACTTTTTTTCTGAAAAATGTTATGAAGTTATCACACTGCTCTTCTGTGGAGTTTGTGTATGGGGTGTGGGGGTTGTGGTATGAGGAATAGGCTTATTTTGGTAAAACGCTGTTTGATGTTTCCCGGGTTATTGTTGATCTTGTGAGAGTAGAATTGGGATCTGGCGTCTGAGATATTTTGAGTGTAAGTGTTGGTGCTCACGGTAGGCCAGTCTGTGGACAGTCAGACCCAAAGCCTTGTAGCACCACTCAAGGACACGCCGTTTTCATCTTTTGGAGCTGATTTGTGAACCAGGGGGCAGAGTGCTGGAAGTTAACTGTCCTATATTTTAAGGGTGCGTGGGTTTCCAGGATGCTGTTCAGTGAGTGGTTGTAAAAGTCAACCGATTCAGTTACAGATGAGAAGTATCCAAATGTGGTGAGATGTTGAGGGTCTGTATTCAGCGAGTTTGTGTTGATGTCTTTAATTTTCTAAAACTGATTTGATGTGTGGGCTTTTGCTGGGAGGAAAGTGGTGTGAGCTCCATGGGTATTGCCTCGTGGTCTGAGATTCTCAGGTTGTAGACTTGAAGGATTTAATGAGGGCAGAGGTTATCATCACTCAGTTGAGGGTGTGTCCTTTGGTGTGTGTGGGAACTTTAACATGTTGTTTAAGGTTTAGGCAGTCCAATGAGTGAAGAAATTCAGCTGCAAAGGGACAGGTGGAGGAGTCGACGTGAATATGTATGTCACCAAGTATTATCAGGTTTGCAGGTGCAGAGCGTGGTAAGAAAGTTTTGAAGCTCAGGGATGAATGCCGAGTTTGGTTTTGGAGGCTGATAAATGAGGAGTATTGTTGTGGGGGCCGACAGTTTGCGATTAAATGAAAGGAATTCAAATGAGAGCGGTTGGGGGAGGGGCATAGGGGAGAGTTCCAGCTTGTTGTGGTAAAACAGCCACCCCCAGGTGACCAGTGCTACGAGCTTTGTCCAAATATCCGAAGCCTGGTGGACATTTAAGGAGGAATAGACCTCTGGTTGATGCCATGTTTCAGTTATGCACATCATGTCAATCCCTGTGCCTAAAATGTGGTCATTAATAAAGCAGGCTTTGTTTGTGAGGGACTGGGCATTAAAAAGTTAAAACTTTATGTTTGAAGGCGGTAGAAAATGGATGGATGGATGGGTGGTGAATACGTTTATTTAAAGGCTTAAGGACTCTGACAATCCCTTCTTTTCCACTGACCTGTTTGGGTTGTCGAAATCTCGCTATGTTTCCGGCATTGATAGCTCCCGTTGTAGCGCCGCTCTGATGACGCATCAGTTAGGCGACGAAGCGTAAAGCTAACCAGATGGATGGAATGGCGTTTGCCGATTTGAAGTAGATAAGCTTGCACCGGCAGCTTCTAAATACAGCGGGGTTTTTTTAAGAATCTTAGTTGTTTGATTACGGAGAGGCACGGTGGAAGGGTGCTGCTCTTTACCTTGCACCGGCAGCTTCTAAATACAGCGGGGTCTTTTTAAGAATCTTAGTTGTTTGATTACGGAGAGGCACGGTGGAAGGGTGCAGCTCTTTACTTTCAGGAGCTGTTTGGCTGAGTATTTGAGCATTTTATCCAGTGCAAAAGGAGCGAAGATGGTCTCAGAAAGGAGCAGAAACACAGCGATAAAGAATGTGGAGATCTGACCGAAGAGAGACGGTTACTGCAGAAATTTGTCGAGAATGGGGAAGATACAACAAGAGAGATTATATTACAAAAATAGAAAGCATAAAAAAAGAAACATACCGTATTTTCCGCACTATAAGGCGCACCGGATTATTAGCCGCACCTTCTATGAATTACATATTTCATAATTTTTTCCACCAATAAGCCGCCCCGGACTATAAGCCGCGCCTACGCTGCGCTAAAGTGAATGTCAAAAAAACGCTGCGCTAAAGTGAATGTCAAAAAAACAGTCAGATAGTTCAGTCAAACTTTAATAATATATTGAAAACCAGCGTTCTAACAACTCTGTCCCAAAATGTACGCAAATGTGCAATCACAAACATAGTAAAATTCAAAATGGTGTAGAGCAATAAATAGCAACATAATGTTGCTCGAACGTTAATGTCACAACACACAAAATAAACATAGCGCTCACCTTCTGAAGTTATTCTTCATTCGTAAATCCTTCGAATTCTTCGTCTTCGGTGTCCGAATTGAAAAGTTGTGCAAGCGTGGTATCCAAAATGGCCGGTTCCGTCTCGTAGAAGTCATCGGGAGTCAGTGTCGCTGTTGTTCTGTGAATCCTGCCTTCCGGAAAGCTCGGACCACAGTTGTGACCGAAATATCTGCCCAAGCATTTACGATCCACTGGCAAATGTTGGCGTATGTCGTCCGAGGCTGTCTGCCCGTCTTAGTGAAGGTGTGTTCGCCTTCGGAGCTGTGTGAAAAAAGCCACCCGGCCTCTTCGCGTAAACTTCCCTTAACCACTCGCTCATCTTTTCTTCATCCATCCATCCCTTCGAGTTAGCTTTTATGATGACGCCGGCTGGAAAGGTCTCTTTTGGCAAGGTCTTCCTTTTGAATATCACCATGAGTGGAAGTTAGCATGGCAAGCTAGAACCACAGTGAAGGATGACTTCTCATTCCCTGTGGAGCGAATATTCACCGTACGTGCTCCCGTTCCACAGTGCGGTTCAGTTGCTGTGAAATACGGTAGTAATCCGTGTGCGGATGGAGAGATTGCGTCTTTTTATGAACCAGATCGTTTAGTAGGAGCCATTTTGTGGTCTTTACAGATGTAAACAGGAAATGAAACGTACGGTGATATCCGCGCGTTTTTTCTTCTTCTTCCGGGGGCGGGTGAAGCGCTTCCTGTTCTATGGGGGCGGGTGAAGCGCTTCCTGTTCTATGGGGGCGGGTGCTTTCCTTGGCGGTTGCTTGCGTAGAAGAAGAAGCGCTTCCTGTTCTACCGGGAAAAAAGATGGCGGCTGTTTACCGAAGTTGCGAGATCGAAACTTTATGAAAATTAATCGTAATAAAGCGCACCGGGTTATAAGGCGCACTGTTAGCTTTTGAGAAAATTTGTGGTTTTTAGGTGCGCCTTATGGTGCGGAAAATACGGTATGTGTTCTTGTCTTACATAAGGATTGTGAATGATCGGCAAAATACAATTTTAAAAAGTGTAGTTCCCCTTAAGTCACCAAAGTCGTGGTGAACAGGTCACGGCGTGTAAATAGAGTATTGTTGGCAGTTTTTCAATGTTTATTAGAGGGCTTTATAGGCGCAGTCGATGACTCCCATTAGCTTCATTGTTAGCCAATTGTACTTTCCGTATATTACAAATTAGAACACAAATTAAATATTGCATACATTAAATAAAAGAAAGACATATAGATTATTGTCTTGCATAGGGATTGTGAATGATAGGCAACATTCCAAAAAATGCAGTTCCCCTTTAGGTCACCAAAGTCTTGGTGAAATATGCAGCAAAAATGCTTACAAATCCAAAATGTTTCGCTAAATAATGGAACATTAATCCTTTGTTTTACCTGCGATGTTTTTTATTTCATGTATAGGAAAAAAATGCGGTAACATACCTGTATCACTATAGAGGACACGTCCCCCCCAATTTCCAGTGCCATCTGCACCCGCGATCTGAAGAACAAACGCACTGACCGTGTCAGGTCAACCAAGCGGTTCAGATTTTTTTCATAAACTGTCCTCTCCCTATATTTAACTATTAGCCGGCGAGTGTATGTGAGCCGCATTTACACTAAACTATGAAGAGGGCCACAAAATACAGGTCTGTCAGCAAAAATGTCCTGCGGGCCACAAGTTTAAGACCTTTGGCATTAGGCACGAAAAGGGGAAATGCTGATACTTTCACAGTCTTTCAACATTAAATATTCATGACAGAACAACGGTACTATCTGGCACTATGATACTGACAGCGCTGCAGACAGTGTGATGCAGGAAAGTATTCTATAATACATGGGACAAATAAGGTACAGCACTATAGTTAGTAAATGTGATGCTATTTCAATGTCAATGTTCAAGAGAGAATTAAAAAAAAAAAATCTGCTTCCTAAACTGTGAAACAATCTCTCAAAAACGTAATATTATACTAAATGTTTAAGATTATCCTGCCTTAAGAAAGTTCTTTCTGGAAAAAGAAAATGTTTCATTTACATTTGTAAAGCAAAATAAATATTCCTGTTCTTACAGCAAACAAAACTACTTCCAAAAACAAAGTAGTGTGACAGAAAACATACTTTACCTTTATTGTATCATGAGACTCGGTAGATTAGAATACATGCACAAAAGCCAGCATGCATAAACATATATGGGAGCCTGAAAAATAATTAATGGACCAAGGTCTGCTGGTGGCTAAGTACCCCCAGATAAAAAAGCAAAACACAGTAATAATGTGTAGAGAAGTCTCTGGAAAATGTGCGGACAGTTGCAGTCAAACTTTTACATACTGTACATTAACTGTGGGCCCTAAATAGTGTATTTGAAACACTCCTTGCCATACAACGTACACCTTCAGTGATTTTTCTTTATCAATAATTGGGTGCAAAAGCTTAAATTGACTTTAAATTTTGTAAGAAATTTAGAAAGGGTCAAAATTATACATACACCACTGTTTCCCAACATCCACTGAACCAATGCACATATTTTACTTATGGTACTCAAAAAAACACAATAGAATATTTGTTTTATAAATACCATAAAACACATTAAGAACCTTCTGCACCACTTAAAATATTTAAGTAAATGTACTAATTATTATATTTGAGCTTGTAATTGTATCCATAATTTTGATTATTTATAAAATAGAGAACATATGAAATTAATTAAAATTCGTGCACCTAATTCCTGTTTTGAAAATCCCTGAAGATGTGCATTATAACCAGGACACCCTGGGAAAGAATTGTCCAAATTAAGTATTAAAACCTCTAAATAATATTACATTCATGCAAATGATGAAGTGTATTACTCAAAACAGACCACAAGCATTGTGTGTACCCCTCAAACGGAATTAATTGTAACATCAAACTGGTTTGTACAAAACCCATCAACCGTAATTAACACAAAGACTAATGTGCAGGTCTGCTGACTACCCCTCTGTCCAATAAATGTCTCCTTTCAGGACATGGTTGTAGGGTGTAAGGTGTCAAATATAAAGTGAGGGAAATCGGGAGGACTGGTTCAGCCTTCAGGCATGGACAGATGGGCAGGAAGGTAATTCATTATATGATCGTAATTGATGATCGCGATTAATTTAAGTTCGATCACAGTGATCAGCTGTTAGCATTTTTACTTCGATCAAACATGGTGGAAATGTCTGTTAGACATTACGGCAGTAGTAAACAGTTGGGAAGCAACAACGATTGGTATTATCCTACACGGAACAATTCGCCTGTATTGACCGTGATCCTGCGCAACCTCCCGTTCCACCATAACGAAAGTCGGGCTCCACCCATCTACCTATTTTCTACCCCTTGTCCCTCTCGGGGTTGCGGGGGTGGCTGGAGCCTACATATATGGACAGGGGATTTAGACCAACAAACGTGACTGTCATAGCTGTCGGTAATGAATATAGTGAAGGAGGGTTATTTTCATGAGCATCTGCTATCCTCCATGTGGGATTGGGAACATTGAGGTTTAACACACATACTGACTCCAAGACATACTTGCCAACCTTGAGACCTCCGATTTCGGGAGGTGGGGGGTGGGGGGGAGGGGGGGACGTGGTCGGGGTGGTGCGGGGGCGTGCAAAAACTGTGAATCATGATTTTCTTGTGTAGAATTGAGATCTCAACTCCCTGGGAAAATGTTTTACTCCTCCAGAGCCATGAGAAAATGTTTTACTCCACCAGGGCCATGAGCTTGTATTTAAAATAATTCACATGCTTTATTATTACAAACCCCGTTTCCATATGAGATGGGAAATTGTGTTAGATGTAAATATAAACGGAATACAATGATTTGAAAATCCTTTTCAACCCATATTCAATTGAATGCACTACAAAGACAACATATTTGATGTTCAAACTCCATCCATCCATCCATCCATTTTCTACCGCTTATTCCCTTTGGGGTCGCGGGGGGCGCTGGAGCCTATCTCAGCTACAATCGGGCGGAAGGCGGGGTACACCCTGGACAAGTCGCCACCTCATCATAAACTTTTTTTTTTTTTTGCAAATAATAATTAACTTAGAATTTCATGACTGCAACATGTGCCAAAGTAGTTAGGAAAGGGCATGTTCACCACTGTGTTACATGGCCTTTCCTTTTAACAACACGTTTGGGAACTGAGGAGACACATTCTTTAAGCTTCTCAGGTAGAATTCTTTCCCATTCTTGCTTGATGTACAGCTTAAGTTGTTCAACAGTCCGGGGGTCTCCGTTGTGGTATTTTAGGCTTCATAATGCGCCACACATTTTCAATGGGAGACAGGTCTGGACTACAGGCGGGCCAGTCTAGTACCCGCATTCCTTTATTATGAAGCCACGTTGATGTAACACGTGGCTTGGCATTGTCTTGCTGAAATAAGCAGGGGCGTCCATGGTAACGTTGCTTGGATGGCAACATATGTTGCTCCAAAACCTGTATGTAGCTTTCAGCATTAATGGCGCCTTCACAGATGTGTAAGTTACCCATGTCTTGGGCACTAATACACCCCCATACCATCACAGATGCTGGCTTTTCAACTTTGCGCCTATAACAATCCGGATGGTTCTTTTCCTCTTTGGTCCGGAGGACACAACGTCCACAGTTTCCAAAAACAATTTGAAATGTGGTCTCGTCAGACCACAGAACACTTTTCCACTTTGCATTAGTCCATCTTAGATGAGCTCAGGCCCAGCGAAGCCGACGGCGTTTCTGGGTGTTGTTGATAAATGGTTTTCGCCTTGCATAGGAGAGTTTTAACTTGCACTTACAGATGTAGCGACCAACTGTAGTTACTGACAGTGGGTTTCTGAAGTGTTCCTGAGCCCATGTGGTCATATCCTTTACACACTGATGTCGCTTGTTGATGCAGTACAGCCTGAGGGATCGAAGGTCACGGGCTTAGCTGCTTGCGTGCAGTGATTTCTCCAGATTCTCTGAACCCTTTGATGATATCACTGACCGTAGATGGTGAAATCCCTAAATTCCTTGCAATAGCTGGTTGAGAAAGGTTTTTCTTAAACGGTTCAACAATTTGCTCACACATTTGTTGACAAAGTGGTGACCCTCGCCCCATCCTTGTTTGTGAATGACTGAGCATTTCATGGAATCTACTTTTATACCCAATCATGGCACCCACCTGTTCCCAATTTGCCTGTTCACCTGTGGGATGTTCCAAATAAGTGTTTGATGAGCATTCCTCATTTATTGCCACCTTTCCCAACTTCTTTGTCACGTATTGCTGGCATCAAATTCTAAAGTTAATGATTATTTGCAAAAAAAAAATGTTTATCAGTTTGAACATCAAATATGTTGTCTTTGTCGCATATTCAACTGAATATGGGTTGAAAATGATTTGCAAATCATTGTATTGTGTTTATATTTACTTCTAACACAATTTCCCAACTCTTATGGAAACGGGGTTTGTATTATCATTAGACTCATTGTCTTGTTCTGCTTTATAGAGGTCATATTATTTTCTTCCTTGTGGTCAACAAAACATGGAATGTGGTGGTTCTTTGGTCATAATTTTGCATAGATTATGTTTTACAGACCGTTTGAAAGCCACTTTCTGACCGACTCTTCAGGATGAGTCGTTTTGTGGGCGGTCTTATTTACGTGGCTTCACTTCGACTGTGTCTTCTCTCCGTCAGCCATATTGTAGTTTTTAGCCCTTCCATAGTGAGTCTACTGACACTTTGAATTAGAAATGGCAACAGCGGAGGTTGCAAGTGCATGAACGAGCTATTCTGTCCCACAACAAGAGGATAGCAGAGGATACCATGTATGGATAATCAGGTGACGTCATCTGTGCAAAAAACGTCACAGGTTGTCCAAATTCCAAGCGGCTCGGTTGGCGGAAATATGAAGGAAGGCAAGATTGTTTTGTAAATATCTCTGCAATGCCGCCCCGGTTTTATTTAATATGTTCAGGACTTACGCAGATCCTAGATACACAACAGAAAATAGCGATAAGTAAGATACTTTTGCTATGCATAATAGGGCCCCTTAACATAACGGAATATTCCAAAAGGACAGTCGATGAGGGGAATTTTTACAGAAATGAATAAAGAGACTAAGCGGAATCCCCCAAGCCAAAAACATGGTATAATTGAGGTGGAAGTGTTGGGCGTCATTCTAATCCTGTAGTGAAACAGCAGCATTTGATTGTAATGCAGATCGTTAAGTAACATACATTTTAAAACATATTCAATATTTAGAAATTAGATTGTATGCTAGTGTGTAGTTTTTTAAGTGCTGTCCGAGTCTGTTCAATGGCAAAATGGGGTTTAAAGGTTTAGCCTGAGAATCCTGCACTTGACCAAGGCTGTCCTTTGGCCATGGATGTGTTCCTCTGCTGAGGTAACAATGTATTCCAAGATTGTGTGGTCCAGAGTTCATTACTGATAGATCTGGTTAACGTGCACCATTGCATGCGCACTGGATTTCAGATAGGGGAAATTTCACACCTCTAACAATAGTTGTGTCTCAATTCGATGGCTGCATCTTTCACAGTGAGCATTTGTGGTGTGCTGACGTCATCACGGCAAGCGAAGGCTGTCCCAATTAAAAAAAGTTCCAAATGTCCTTCGAATCCGGCCGACAAATATATATTTTTCTCCCATTAGCAGAAAGTGTTTATCCTTGTACACTTCACGTCCTTTCATATCCCAAGATCCTTTGAGCTCTCAACTCTGAAAATTATCTTCAACATGGCAGCGCTATGCGGTGCAGAAAGAGCGACTTTAAAATGTAAATAGAGCTCTATTTATTCGTTTAAAACACATAAAAGCAGACATGTCAAGCTGGGGTGGCAGTATTGATATACATTTGGGTTAAAATATGAGACCCCGACGATCGTAATGTTGAGTGACATCCGTGCCCTTTGCCCCTCTCTTTACCTCGAGGGAGAAGCATGTGCTAGGCCATTGCAGGCAGCTTCATGCCCAGAGCTTTTTTCAACATTTGGAAGTAAAGCTCAACGACTTTTATAGACTGCAAGGGGTTGACTTATTTATGTCGAATTAATGTGTGGCCGGAATATGTGCATCAATGTACCGACCGATATTAGTTACTGTTGTTTTTTGTGTACAATTGCACGTTAATTGAAAATGTTTACTCCTATAAATGATTGTGATCTTGTATTTAACTTTTCTGTTTTTTGTTTTCCTGTGCAGAACAATCGGAGAGGACATGGACTTGGACAAGGCAATTTAAAAGGGAACAGCACTTTTTTTGGAATTTGGCTGTCTTGAGTTTCCAATAATTTCTACAAATCTTATTTTTTTGTGATAGAGTGATTGGAGCACATACTTGTTTGTCGCAAAAAACATTCAGGAGTTTGGTTCTTTTATGAATTTATTATGGGTCTACTGAAAATGTGACCAAATCTGCTGGGTCAAAAGTATACATACAGCAACATACATTATCAATTTTGGTGATGTAGAAAAGTTACAATTAAATCAAATTAGCTTCATGGCATGGCCTCTTAACTTCATGTAAGTGATTATGATTAGGGCTGCAACAACTAATCAATTAAATCGATAAAGATCGATTATAAAAATAGTTGGCGATTAATTTAGTCATCGATTCGTTGGAACTATGCTATGCGCATGCGCGGAGGCTTTTTTTTATTTTTTTTAAATAATCCTTTATTTATAAACTGCAGCATTTACAAACAGCTGAGAAACAATAATCAAAATAAGTACAAAAACAGTACAAAACAGCGCCAGGGCGGCGCTGAGGCTACGTCTCATGAGGTGGCGTAAGCTAGCCAATTATGTGTCATGTGCAGCTCACGTGACGACGCCGTCTGGAAACATTCGAAAAATGGCGCAGGAAAACAGTACAGATAGTTCAGCAGAAAAACATCTTGAGGTCATTGCTTCAATGGAGAAAAGTGTACGACCTAAGTCGTCAAAAGTGTGGGAACACTTTACTTTAAAGACTTCAAAGAAGACCGTTTCCTGCAAAATGGCACGGAAGTACAACATTGCTTCAGGAGCACCTGAAAAGGAAACATGTTGAAGCCATGGATGAAGGGAAGAACTCACGGTACGTAACTTTTTAAGTCCATAGTGGCAACAAGCATTCATGAGTTCAGCTTTTTTGTGAGTAATGTTATGCCTTTGTTGCAACGAGGGGCTGATGTGTCTCCGGCACATTTGACTCCGTTTTGAGAGAGAAAATGCACGGTCACCAATTTCGAAATAAACGTAACGAACAGAAATATCTCAGGTTGGTTTCATAATGGATCGAAGTAGCCGGGCCCGATAAAGCTATATAAATATATTTAGATTTGAGTGACGCTTTAGTATAACTAAACGTTATGAAGGTGCTGAAATATTTCGTGCTATTATTCAGAGGCAGCCTAAAATGGATCCTTTATTATTCACAACAGAAACGTGTAAATATCTGATTCAGTTTTGATGAGTTACATTTCTGTGTTATTATTGGTGTATGCTGCACCCCAATGTCCAGAACATGGAGCCAGTATGCTGTTTTTTTTCAATAAAATACTGGAAAGGATAGAATTGTAGTTTGTCTCTTTTATCCGATTATTAATCGATTAATCGAAGTAATAATCAACAGATTAATCGATTATCAAATTAATCGTTAGTTGCAGGCCTAATTATGATTGACGACACCTGTTGACTTATTTGAGCCCATTTAAATAGGGCTCATGTGATGCAGTCATTAGACTAGGTTACAAACACGACAATGGGAAAGTCAAAGGAACTCAGCACAGATCTGAAAAAACGAATCATTGACTTGAACAAGTCAGGAAAGTCGCTTGGAGCCATTTCAAAGCAGCTTAAGGTCCCAAGAGCAACTGTGCAGACAATTGTTCGTAAGTATAAAGTGCATGGCACAGTTTTGTCACTGCCACGATCAGAAAGAAAACAAAAGCTATCACCTGATGCTGAGAGAAAATTGGTCAGGATGATCAAGAGTTAACCGAGAACCACCAAAAAGCAGGTCTGCAAGGAATTGGTAGCTGCTGGAACACAGGTGTCAGTGTCCAAAGTCAAGCGTGTTTTGCATCGCCATGGACTGAGAGGCTTCCATGCAAGAAGGAAGCCCTTGCTCCAGAAGCGACACTTTAAGGCTCATCTAAAGTTTGTTGCTGATCACATGGACAACGATAAGACCTTCTGGAGGAAAGTTCTGCGGTCAGATGAAACAAAAAAGTAGCTGTTTGGCCACAATACCCAGCAATATGTTTGGAGTAGAAAAGGTGAGGCCTTTAATCCCAGGAACACCAAATCTACCCTCAAGCATGGTGGTGGTAGTAGTATTATGCTCTGGGCCTGTTTTGCTGCCAATGCAACTAGTGCTTTACAGAGATTCAATGGGACAATAAAAAGGAGGATTACCTCCAAATTCTTCAGGACAACCTAAAATCATCAGCCCGGAGGTTGGGTCTTGGGCGCAGTTGGGTGTTCCAACAGGACAATGACCCCAAATACACGTCAAAAGTGGTAAAGGAATGGGTAAATCAAGCTAGAACTAAGGTTTTAGAATGGCCTTCCAAAAGTCCTGACTTAAACCTCATTGAGAACATGTGGACAATGCTGAAGAAACAAGTCCATGTCAGAAAACCAACAAATTTAGCTGAACTGCACCAATTTTGTCAAGAGGAGTGGTCAAAAATTCAACCAGAAGCTTGCCAGAAGCTTGTGGATGGCTACCAAAAGCACCGTATTGCAGTGAAACTTGCCAAGAGACAGGTAACCAAATATTAACATTGCTGTATGTATACTTTTGACCCAGCAGATTTGGTCACCTTTTCAGTAGACCCATAATAAATTCATAAAACAACCAAACTTCATGAATTTTTTTTGTGATAAACAAGTATGTGCTCCAATCACTTTATCACAAAAAAATAAGAGTTGTAAAAATGATTGTAAACTCAAGACAGCCATGACATTATGTTCTTGACAAGTGTATGTAAACTTTTGACCACGACTGCATGTATAAGAAATCACAACAGACATCCCAATGACGATGAGAGTCATAGAAGAGAAAAGGGAATATTCAAATGGGCGATTTATATATTAAAAAAACTAGTGGAAGATGGCAGAGGGATTCTCTTATTTAGATTTTTCTTTTAGCGATGTAGACAACGTCCAGGAAACCCACAATGTGTCTACTTGGCCACATTTGGACAAATATATGCGTCTAGATAAAACATTAATTTGAGTTGTTTACCATGTAAGCCAAAATTAAAACGGTTATCAAGTTGCCAAGCCGGGCATATTTTGCACGAGAAATCCTGCCAAAAATGTATGCCGAAGTGAGGAAGATCATAGCCGCACAATTAAGTAAAGTCACTTACTTGGCGCTGACCATAACCGTACGTGTGTGACAGTCCATTTCATCGTCGACTGCGAATTAAAATGTACCTGTAAATGTATTTTATTCTGAGTTGGATACATTTTGTATGATTTGCACAGCTATGTTATTTATTTTACGTAGAAAGAAATGGGGATAGGTTGATTGGCAACACTAAATTGGCCCTAGGGTGTGAATGTGAGTGTGAATGTTGTCTGTCTATCTGTGTTGGCCCTGCGATGAGGTGGCAACTTGTACAGGGTGTACCCCGCCCGCCTTCCGCCCGAATGCAGCTGAGATAGGCTCCAGCACCCCCCGTGAGCCCGAAAGGGA
Source organism: Nerophis lumbriciformis (assembly GCF_033978685.3). Classification (NCBI taxonomy): domain Eukaryota; kingdom Metazoa; phylum Chordata; class Actinopteri; order Syngnathiformes; family Syngnathidae; genus Nerophis; species Nerophis lumbriciformis. Next base: position 31,136,828 of record NC_084555.2, read on the forward strand.
CAAGCGGTAAAAAATGGATGGATGGACTATTTTTCTGTTTTATTTATGTTATGTAATTCTGTGCTACTTAAACAGTTTATTTTCTGTGCTGTTAATACCCATCTTGACTAACTGGGTTAATAAAAGTGCCACGGACTGTTTACAGTACAGTTGTCATTCAGTTCAATTTCAGTGAATCTCGATCAAAACTCTTTATATGTATACTTCCACCAGAAAATATATTGAGATATATATCGAATATCGAGATTAAGTAAAAATATATCGTGATATACTTTTTTGTCCATATCGCCCAGCCCTACTATGGAGTCATAATAATAATAATAATAATGGATTAGATTTATATAGCGCTTTTTTAGACACTCAAAGCGCTTCACACAGAAGTGATATACCCATCATTCATTCAATCCACATTCACACGTTGATGGTGGTAAGCTACATACGTAGCCGCTCTACCCACCGCTCCACGCCGTCCCCATGTGTCGATGTAACAATAAAGGAAGGGATCCAGTTGTCGTCTTAACGAGCTGTTTTATTCGTAACATAACAGCTACTCTAACTGCTAGACTCAAACAAATACACAGAATGTCCTAACATGAAGACGCCCCGCAACCCGTACATAATTACAACATAAAAAGCACAGAACAGCTCCATTTTAAAAAGAGAGATACAACAAAGGTAGTGAACAGAAGAAAACAAATGATAAATACTGTGATAACGTCGTTCAAGCAGAAATGCACAAAGCCATTTTAACAGTGGAAGTCTAATAATTCTTCAGCACCTGCAGTTAGCAAACTGGTCCAAAAGATGGCATCATAGCACAAATAATAACACACCTTTCCGTTTATGTTAGGTTCTGCGCATGTCAAAGTAAAGTATTCCGATTTAAGCTGTGGTGCATGAAAATGCACATCATAATCAGATAATTTTTTTCAGGGTCCACATACACAATAATGTTCTAATTTTAATGATGATCAGATTAAATAAATGTTGTTCATGTACATGTGGCCAGTGATAAAATGCGACAAAGTACAAGCGTTACCTCAAAACCACAAAGTGATGAAAAGAAAAACACACACCAAAACGTGCCTGACAAGCAGTCCTCCAGACACCATGAAATACAGACGTCATCTGTAAATTAATGTGTAGACATTACCTGGGCTGAAAATAGCGGTGTAACAATAGCAAAATCTCACAGTATGATATTATCACAATATTAAGGCCACAATAAAATATTATTGTGGAATTGTCCTCAAAAAAAGACTTGGTAAAAATGTCATAGTATGTAAAATGAAGTGGCAGGAATGTTTAGGATAAACACACTTACTGTAATTAAACATATACAATGCTCAAATGTTCTAATCATATTCATAACTACAAACATGTATTTTTAAATGATAAATAAATGATAAATGGGTTGTACTTGTATAGCGCTTTTCTACCTTCAAGGTACTCAAAGCGCTTTGACACTACTTCCACATTTACCCATTCACACACATTCACACACCGATGGAGGGAGCTGCCATGCAAGGCGCTAACCAGCACCCATCAGGAGCAAGGGTGAAGTGTCTTGCTCAGGACACAACGGACATGACGAGGTTGGTACTAGGTGGGGATTGAACCAGGGACCCTCGGGTCGCGCACGGCCACTCTTCCACTGCGCCACGCCGCCCCTAAATGCAAATAATTGTGTGGAAACATCCACTGTTTCAAGCAAATATTATAACAAATACAGCTGAATGTCCTTCAAGTGACAATGTAAACATCCAGCGTAGTAAGTGTAAAACAATAATGTTCAACTTTTACTTTCTGAGAAGAAGTGTGCTCTGCAGTGGACTTTTGTTTTTAAAATCAGTTTGGAAAATGCTGTTTTTTAGAAAAGTTAACTGACGATTTTACTTTTAATAATGCAAATACCTAGAAAATAGATGTTTAGCTTAGCTGGCTTCAAATATATTTTCCAGGTGATGGTTTGTCAAGTAGCTTTTCATATTTCCCGTGGTGTGCAGAGTTCCCGCTCCCACTGAATGCTTTTCCTTTGCTGTGGTACGCCGTGAACCGCTCTGCGTCGCCTTGGAAACGCTCAAGACGAAGGTTTAACGCTTTCGTATGCAGACCTCTGCCAAAGACGTTATGTTTTCGCCAGTATTTGTTTGTATGTTTGTAAGCAACATAACTCAAAAAGTTATGGAAAGATTTTGATTAAATGTTCAGGAAATGTCCATAAAAAACCTTTCCTCTCATCTACTACAGAAACACTTCTCCCGCATGCTTTTTCCTTTTCTCCCCTTTTAAGAATGGAAAATACTATTGCGTCACGTAGCTTGCGTCCCCTTTGATTGTGTCTTGTTTGATGTATAGTTCTTCCGTGGGAGGGTGGCGCCAAACTTGTAATTCTCTTCCAAAACATTAAGGCGCAGAAACTGCAGCTATCGTTGACTAGATTCTTTTTGTGAAGAGTGACGATAGACGACAACCACGTCATCAACCTCTTTGTCTCCACTGGAACTAATCATTCAAAATCATCACTTTACTTTTAATTGAAGTTTTCCTTATAAACCAGAGGAGAATACATTTGCAAAGATGGACAGTGCAACTTCTAAACGAGTCGCGGAAGAGGACGCTATTATTATTTGCAACACTTTTCGGCCGTTCGGAACAAGGGACAAGGGAGTGCTATTGTGTAATTGTAAATAAAACTGTTAAATAACTATTGTAAGTAACGTCAAAGCTGGTGTTCATCTGTGTGGTCATGTTCAGAGTTCATAAATGTTTGAAAGTGCCTGAAAGAATATTAACGGACAATGAGAAGTGTTGTGTGTGAGAGAAAAAGATGTGTGTGCACGAGAAAGAATATGTGTCGGAATTTAACTTGTCAGCACAAGATTGGCAATAAAAGATAAAACAAGTGTCGCACTGTGTGACTTCTGGATGCAACAACACATTCAGTAGGGCTGCGCGATAAGGTGGAAAACGATATTATGATATATGTTTTTTTAAATGATCAATATCGATAATTATTTATACTTTTTATTACTTATTTAAGCTTGTCAATAAATACAGTAAACAATTTCCAACGTCCCATGTGTCCTATTTATCAGTGGATAGAGTGTCTGGGAGCCAGGTAGGATGAGTGCGGCGAAGGTAATAAAATAATTAAAATAGGTTTGAAGGGAGTTGCAGATTTGAGACTCTAAATAGCAGTCGTGTACAAACCCCGTTTCCATATGAGTTGGGAAATTGTGTTAGATGTAAATATAAACGGAACACGATGATTTGCAAATCCTTTTCAAGCCATATTCAATTGAATGCACTACAAAGACAACATATTTGATGTTCAAACTCATAAACTTTTTTTTTTTTTGCAAATAATAATTAACTTAGAATTTCATGGCTGCAACACGTGTCAAAGTAGTTGGGAAAGGGCATGTTCACCACTGTGTTACATGGCCTTTCCTTTTAACAGCACTCAGTAAACGTTTGGGAACTGAGGAGACACATTTTTTAAGCTTCTCAGGTGGAATTCTTTCCCATTCGTGCTTGATGTACAGCTTAAGTTGTTCAACAGTCCGGGGGTCTCCGTTGTGGTATTTTAGGATTCATAATGCGCCACACATTTTCAATGGGAGACAGGTCTGGACTACAGGCAGGCCAGTCTAGTACCCGCACTCTTTTACTATGAAGCCACGTTGATGTAACACGTGGCTTGGCATTGTCTTGCTGAAATAAGCAGGGGCGTCCATGGTAACGTTGCTTGGATGGCAACATGTGTTGCTCCAAAACCTGTATGTACCTTTCAGCATTAATGGCGCCTTCACAGATGTGTAAGTTACCCATGTCTTGGGCACTAATACACCCCCATACCATCACAGATGCTGGCTTTTCAACTTTGCGCCGATAACAATCCGGATGGTTATTTTCCTCTTTGGTCCGGAGGACACGACGTCCACAGTTTCCAAAAACAATTTGAAATGTGGACTCGTCAGACCACAGAACACTTTTTCACTTTGTATCAGTCCATCTTAGATGAGCTCAGGCCCAGCGAAGCCGACGGCGTTTCTGGGTGTTGTTGATAAACGGTTTTCGCCTTGCATAGGAGAGTTTTAACTTGCACTTACAGATGTAGCGACCAAATGTAGTTACTGACAGTTGGTTTCTGAAGTGTTCCTGAGCCCATGTGGTGATATCCTTTACACACTGATGTCGCTTGTTGATGCAGTACAGCCTGAGGGATCGAAGGTCACGGGCTTAGCTGCTTACGTGCAGTGATTTCTCCAGATTCTCTGAACCCTTTGATGATATTACGGACCATAGATGGTGAAATCCCTAAATTCCTTGCAATAGCTGGTTGAGAAAGGTTTTTCTTAAACTGTTCAACAATTTGCTCATGCATTTGTTGACAAAGTGGTGACCCTCACCCCATCCTTGTTTGTGAATGACTGAGCATTTCATAGAAGCTGCTTTTATACCCAATCATGGCACCCACCTGTTCCCAATTTGCCTGTTCACCTGTGGGATGTTCCAAATAAGTGTTTGATGAGCATTCCTCAACTTTATCAGTATTTATTGCCACCTTTCCCAACATATTTGTCACGTGTTGCTGGCATCAAATTCTAAAGTTAATGATTATTTGCAACAAAAAAAAATGTTTATCAGTTTGAACATCAAATATGTTGTCTTTGTAGCATATTCAACTGAATATGGGTTGAAAATGATTTGCAAATCATTGTATTCCGTTTATATTTACAGCTAACACAATTTCCCAACTCATATGGAAACGGGGTTTGTATAAGCTATTGAACACTACACAGACTAGTTTGAGAAGCTACTCATTAAACGGACACATTGAAAGTGTCAGGATGTTGCCGCACTGTCTGCATTAAAACCAACAAAACTAAAGGCACGTTTCTGTTATTGAGTTGATATATGAAAATATCACGGTTTCTCTTCTCACTTCATGAAGTGAATCCACTGCCAGACAGAAAAACAACGCAACAACACTGGTGTTGTGAGAGTAGCGGACGTGTGTATGTGTGTGTGTGTGTGTGTGTGTGTGCTCCTTTAAGAATGGCAGCGTGTTGAGTGAGTGACGTCAATAAGCGAGCGGTAGCATGCAGCAGTCGTGGCGACTGGCGAATGTGTCCGGTTGTGTCCTGCAGAAATTAGAAAGCGGAGCTTAGCAGACCCATTGTCGGGTAAAGTGAAGGATGTTACCCCCGACGAAAACATTGGCCAGGGAGGGAACATCTCCCCTGCGCTACTCGATTACGGTCCTTATCTGGGAGCCGAACAGCAGAAAAGGTGTAGTTGATACAGTTACGTGTGTCCCTTCCATTGCTCAGTGACACTTCCTGTTTCCTGTATTCCCAAAGCGCAAGTGACTTCATGAAACGAATCTTGCTTCCTAATTTCTGGTTTCTTCCAAATCAAAAATATAAATATATATTGAATATTTTAGCAAACGCATTTTATATTGATATCGATTGTCTATTGCGATATATATTGATATCGTATTATCGGCACTACCCTAACATTCAGAAATTTTTTGGGGGGCGCACCGAGATATTAAGTACACAATATAAGTTTTCATGCAAAATGTAATCTGGAGGGATGGCAATCAAAAAACGGTTCTTGTTCAGAACCGGACCCCAGTGTATCAATTCCTTGGGATTGCTTGCCATTTTGTCTAGCGGTTCTCTTAACAGTTATTCTGGGTGGGGATGATGTCATAACGCAACATGCGTAGTGACGTCAGATCACAATGTGGCAGCACCCGGTCAGAACAAACACTAACATTTTACAAAAAAAGATTGCAATAGCGCTACTTGTAATGATATAAGGCTGCTATTTCATCAAGAAGAGGACATACGCGATATGCTAAAACATTTGAACACACAGCATGCAACAATTACAATGTAAATCAAATTTTTGAACTCATCCTATCTAATCCCAGCTGCAGCAACGCTAGCACGTCACCTGAATACAGTAGGTATTAACTCACCGCCTATCATGTTAGCACTATTATTTGTTAAATTGAAATGAATGCCTTCTCATTCCGATGAGCATGACGAAAAACAGATTCAGACTGGCTCCGAGGAGGGCAGTACTCGCCCCAGTTAACGTCAGCCGCTCGACAAATGTCACATAGCAGCGACTAAGTTTGTGGTCAAAAGCTTGCATCTATTTGCTACAGTGACAGTCCTAATTTTCGATAAGTGAATGTTTAATTGTCGTCAAGGAAAAGTTGGATGTTTTCTCCCCACCAGATTTTCTCTCACTCATTATATTATACAGCTGAAACTCAAAAAATTTGAAAATTGTGTACAAGTCCATTAATGTCAGCAATTAACTTCAAATGTGAAAGTAAAATGTGATATTAACTCATGACATGCAAAATGAGGTATGTCAAGCCTTTATTATCATTTTGAAGATCTTGGCTTAAACTTTTTGAAACCTCACATTTTCTGAGATTTTCATTATCATCAAAATTATAACAAATAAAGGCTTGACATATCTCAATTTGCATGTAATAAGTTAATATCACATGTTCCTTAACATTACATCGTTGTATAATTTCCACATGATTTATTTTGTTAAATTATACTCATAGCTATTTATTAAATTTATTTTCAAAAAAGTACTTTTTTTTCTTACCTACGTATCTGACCTCGCTGCAGGCTTTTTAAGGTCTTGTTACCTCTAAACTAGGGATGTCCCGATCCAATATTTGGATCGGATCGGCCGCCGATATTTGCCAAAAAATGCGTATCGGCAAGGCATGGGAAAATGCCGATCCAGACCCAGTTAAAAAAAAAAACTCCGCTCCGTGTTTTCCAACGCACCTATTTAAATAATACATTCCACTTTTCTGCTGCTCCCTAATTTCTGTTCCGCATTTTCCAGCACACTTTCAACACATCCACAGGTCTGTGGATTCTCACACAGTTGCTTTTAGCTGCTGGCATTACACGACAGGCTCTTCTCACTCTTTTCTGTGTCTCCCTCTCACAGACAGCAAGCACACCTTCTTACACACGTCACATACTGTCACGTCATACGTCACATACGTATACGTCCTCTCCCAGCAGAGAGGTAGCAGCATGGCTAACGTTAGCTGTGATGCTAGCTCAGCCGTGTGACCAACGTTCTCTAAGGTGCGCGCCTGTGCAATTGCGCACTGCTCAAACCTCCTCTGCGCATAGCAATTATATGCCACGCACAAAATCAAATAAAAAAATAAGCGCATAACAATTTTCGACACACGGACACGACAGAGAAAACAGTTTTCGTCATCATTGTTTAAATATTGTAACGTCTGTCGAGACGCTTATCTCCATTCGGTGCCACACGTCCACACCATCTAAATGCCGAGGCAAAAATGTCCAGATCAACACGGTATGAAAAAATTAGTGATTTTTTTTAGTTGTGATTTCCTTCTCTGCATGAAAGTTTAAAAGTAGCATATATTAATGCAGTATGAAGAAGAATGTTTTAATGTAGACATGCAAGCCTTGAAAGAAAATTTTGAAAATCAAGACTACATTTCCTGCAAATGGGTGCATTTCTACCCTATATTTTAACTTTAGATTTATTCTCATATCAAACTCTTTTGGCTGTCTTTTTGACACTTACATCCGACGCCCCCCTCCACACCCTGGATTATAAATAATGTAAATGATTCAATGTGATTATCTTGTGTGATGACTGTATTATGATGATAGTATATATATGATAGTATATATCTGTATCATGAATCAATTTAAGTGGACCCCGACTTAAACAAGTTGAAAAACTTATTGGGGTGTTACCATTTAGTGGTCAATTGTACGGAATATGTACTTCACTGTGCAACCTACTAATAAAAGTCTCAATCAATCAATCAAAACACATAGAATCATCATACTGATGTGATTATATGCATCAAGTGTTCATTCAAGGCTGAGGCAAAATATCGAGATATATATCGTGTATCGCAATATGGCCTTAAAATATCACAATATTAAAAAAAAGGCTATATCGCCCAGCCCTAGTTTCAATGATGCCATTTCTGTCTATTTTGTGTTTATCCTTGAATAAACAGGTCAGTTTCTTGTTACCAACCATTGTGTATTATTCAAACTCCCCTAATTCAGCTGGCTAGTTGTTATCAAGAGTACTAAAACCCTTTTCAACATGATTCTGACAACTAAGTAGGCTAAATAACTTTAAACTTTAATACATGCTCGGATAGGCCAGTATCGGTCAGTATCGGTATCGGATCGGAAGTGCAAAAACAATATCGGTATCGGATCGGAAGTGCAAAAACCTGGATCGGGACATCCCTACTCTAAACTAAACAAAATTGAGGAACCCACTTTTTTTTTCTCAAATACGTATTGATAAGAGAATCGTTAAGGGAGGCGAAGCAGAATTGAAAGTGGAATCTTGTCAATTTCCATCCCGATTATTCGAGGTTGTTTTTTTTCCATAGAAAAATGTGTGCATTTCAAGCACAAAGTCTGCTCACTTGTGTTCAGGGACCCTCTTGGAAAAAACTGACTAATCACAGCTCTGCGTTCTGTGTCGCCGGCACAGTGGAAAGGGGAAAGGCGACGTTGCCTATGCAAGTTACGTGACACGAGAGTAAACATCAAGCTTAAGGCACGTCACACACCCACCTTGGTGGTCCCGCGCTGCCCAGAAGATTGTGGGATATGCAGTTTATTTTTCAGACCGGCCTATGCAAATGCGCCAGGAAAAAACTACACTCACCAGGTTGTGTTCACACGTCACATCATTATACGTATCTGACCTCGCTGTAGGCTTTTTAAGGTCTTGTTACCTCTAAACTAGGGATGTCCCGATCCGATATTTGGATCGGATCGGCCGCCGATATTTGCCAAAAAATGCGCATCGGCAAGGCATGGGAAAATGCCGATCCAGACCCAGTTAAAAAAAAAAACTCCGCTCCGTGTCACATCATTATTGTGAAAACTTTGAAAGCGCAATACCGCGTTCTCTACAATGACGTTACATTCCTAGCTGATACTAAAAATACTTTTTGTATTTAGGGTATATACAGTATTACTCATATCGGGATATAATATCTTTGCCCGTATCGCACAGCACTAAGTTAGAACTAATACCTGACCTCGACCAAGGACTTCCTGTACTAAGAAATTTGGTAAATACCTAATGCACTAATATATCAAAAAATACAATACACAGAAGTTTCAGAAGGATTAAATTTAGTAGTAGTCAAGTACATCCTTCAACAAAAGAGAACTGTTACCATACAGATAGAGAACTGTAGCCATTTTTTCACTGCACACAAAGAAGTTTGCCTAGTTTGAAAGCACTTTACCCTTATGTACGGACAGATTGAGTAACAAACATAATGATGGAGACATATTTTTATCTAGACCTGATCAGGTTACAGTGATGGCAGTGTGATTAGTCGGGTGAAAGAAACAACATAATGTGGTAAACCCATGCGTTGGCAGTGCTCAGATCAGTGTCTATCTACATCACATATTTCAATCACAGTGGAGATATTTGGAACACCCAGGAATAGGGGGAGAGGCTGGCTCATATGCTGTGGAGACTGTGTGTGTGTGTGTGTGTGTGTGTGTGTGTGTGTGTGTGTGTGTGTGTGTGTGTGTGTGTGTGTGTGTGTGTGTGTGTGTGTGTGTGTGTGTGTGTGTGTGTGTGTGTGTCGTTTAGGGAGAGTGGAACTGTGATTAAGTGAGTGCAAATAGCATGACTCGTCTACTCCATAAAGCTGAGGCTGATATTATACTAAATCCCTTAGAGATATTTTGGTTATGCTAAGATCCAGCAATTAACAGGATAGTATTGCAAAATATTCAACTTATTAAAGCATCAATAAACCATTTAACTGTGTTTCCTATTAAAAGTTGGGGAAAGTGTCTTGTCACAGAGACCATTTGAGGTTATGGTTGGAGAATCTGATAATGTGCCATATGTCTGATTAAAGTGTATTATCAATTCAGATTTCTGTATCACTGTAAGGTATTTCTCTCAAAGCATTTTTGTGACATGTCAACTTTGGAACGCACATGAAAATGCTCCATGTCACAATTGAAACTAACATTTTCAAATTCTGGTAAGTTGGGGCTCAGGATTAAATGGGGATTAAATGGTATACAGTATGGTTTATCAATAAACAATAATATTTCAGACTACTTGAAAATGTAATATTTGTATTTTCTGTGCTTAGCTCCTGAGTATTGGATGCATGATCAAAAGTTGTCCAACCGCACAACTAACTGAAATTTTCCGAACGTTAAGGTATTTTGCTATAATGAAACATGGTGGTAGGCAAATCAATTAATGGCTATAAAGATATGTTGGTGTCTACAAAGAGTACTGCAATCCCAATACAAGCATATTATCATCAAATTTGAACGATACAAAAAAGTTAATTGTTTGGCAGAACTAATTTAAACTTCACTTAATATGTGTAATGATGTAATTTCTATCGCCTAATCTAATTTTGAGCAATGGCAGATATCAATATTATTTGACACTAATTGAAAGAAAAACTGTATTAGTTAAAAGAGCTTATATATCACTATATTGTGGAACAAAGAAATATGCGATACACTCAAATGATGCTGGTTTTCCAGCTTCTAATTGGCAAAATGGGCATGAGAGGCGATTTAATGTGTGAACTACTGCATTTTTTCCCCTTAGTCATTTCATGTTGTAATTGTGTGCGTGTGTTCACAACAGAAAACATAATCTCACAAGCACCTCATTAGATGTGAAGCTTCTGATGCGATGTATAAAAAAATATTTTGGGACAATGACAATAGTTTACAACGCAAAAGAGAGCATTTGTGAGTTTCGGGGTGTTAAATTTATCCCAGCTTTGCAGGACATGCTGTACAGGTGTCATTCCGCCTCTGATACGGCTCTGAGACTACCAGGTTTGATGGCGTCCCAGTCAGTCCGTGTCAGAGAGAGGAGTAACATTGCAAATTGGAATAGGTTTGCTTTTAGGGCATCATGAGTGACCTCGTCCTCACATCACAGTACTGTCAACACTGGTAAACAAACTATGAAAACATGTTTTACTATGTCATATTTTTAACTTTGGGTTGTTGCATTTTTCGACACTCATTTTGTTTTTTTCTTCCAAAATATCTTTGTAGTGCATACCATAACAGACAAAATATCTCCATGACATTGCTTCACAGGGCTCTGCGCGATTCCTACCACTTGCTATGATTGCAGTCTTCTAGGATGCGTCCACACCTGTAAAGGTACTATGGTCCATACCGAAAAAAGATCCTCGGTTGTCACTTTAGTTTAGTGCAATCTGGTTTGCGTTCACATTTCTATTTTTGTCAGCAGTTTTGTTAGGGGTTGCAATGCATTACCTGGTTACAGTCACATTTGGTGACATCGTATATTGTGTTTTAGTCTGTTCGTGGGGCCGGTTTTCACGATGGACTCACCCAGGATAAAATTTTACTGGTAGGTGGACCGAGACCCATCTCTGAGATGATCTCTGTTACTCGACCAAACTAACCGTACTAATACCAGTAAAGACAACGGACTGTACAGCATTATAACCAGATCAAGCGTGAACGCACCATTATTCCATGTGCATCATGCAGAAGCATGCATTACCCAGACTAAAAACCCACAGCAATAAACACAAAGAATCTCTTCTTTAGAAACATGCCCTGGCAAAAAAAACAAAAAACCTAAATATCTATCAAATGGTGTCATATTTAGACTTTTTTTTGTCTTTATTTTAAGCATTTCCTTCTGGTCTACAAAACATGTAATGGTGGTGCTTTAGTCAAAATCTTGCATTGATTTTGTTTTTCAAGCTGCTTTCTGACTGTCTCTTCAGAATGCACCCTCCTCCAGGCCAAGACCCATTCACCCCATCAGCCATGTTGTAGTTTTTAGTGAGTTCACTGAGATATAAGTTAGAATTATACACATCTTTTTATTAGAAATGGCAACACATGTGTGAGCCAGTCTACCCCACAACAAGAGGATAGAGAAAAATAAGTAATTTATTGACCAAAACTTTGGATCAGAACTGAATAAAACTGGCGGACTCGCGCAAAGCTCTTTGGGTAAACTTTGACCGTATATGGAGATTTCCGCCAACTCAGGTAAAATATGTCACAAACATCTCAAATTTCAAACGGCTCATTTGGAGCAAGTTTGGAAGAAGGCAAGATTGGTTTATAAAATCCAACAAGTACCAACAGTTAAGAGTGTCGGTTTGCATAATATTTATTTCTTAAAGATGAAACACCAGTGACTCCAAACTGATGACACACGCATGCGCTCTCATCTCAACTTAGCTGCACTCATGACATCCCTAAGCCACCAGGTCATAGAACACATGTGAATCGCAGATGGGCGCACAAAGACTGTACACAATACTCACTCAAATGTGAAGAAAAGTCCACACGTCACAAGAATGAGGACAAGCGTGAGGTAGAAAACCCCAGTCTGTTTGGCCATCATTATCCTCCCATCGCAGTAGAATTTATTCCGACCTGGGAAGGACTCCCACTTCCTCTTTTTGGGCGTCTTCTTCTTAAAAGGAGTCTCCATTGGAGTGGAGCTGCGAGTGCTTATTTGGCTGTACTCACACTCTCTCATGGACTCAGACACTCCAAGATGCATCAATTGCTCTTTAAAATCCACTTACGGGCTGTGAACACAATACACAAGCAGAAGTTAGTGAGGCCAACAGCAACAAAAATACATGTCAGAACTAGGGTTGTACGGTATACCGGTATTAGTATAGTACCGCGATACTAATGAATCATTTTCGGTACGATACCATCTCTGAAACGTACCGGTCCCACCCCCCCTCGCCTGCTTCGAAGTCATGTCGTGACATTGCTGGTTATACGAGAAAACGAGCATGTTCGGTAGCACACAATCACAGAGTACTTACAAGCAGACACAGTGTGTAGACAGAAAAGGGAGAATGGATGCATTTTGAAACCTCCCTCCCCCATTTACACTCATTCACACAAAAGGGTTGATTCTTTGTTATTAATATTTCTGGTTCCTACATTATATATCAATATAGATCAATACAGTCTGCAAGGGATACAGTCCGTAAGCACACATGATTGTATTTTTTCATGACAAAAAAATAAAAAACGAGTAAGCAGATATTAACAGTAAATGAACAAGTAGATTAATAATTAATTTTCTACCACTTGAACCTAATAATGTTGACAAAATAATAGAATGATAAATGTTTCAATATGTTACTGCATATGTCAGCAGACTAATTGGGAGCCTTTGTTTGTTTACTTACTAATAAAAGACAAGTTGTCTAGTATGTTCACTATTTTATTTAAGGACTTAACTGCAATAAAAAAAACATATGTTTAATGTACCCTAAGATTTTTGGTTAAAATAAAGCCAATAATGCATTTTTTTGTGGTACCCATTATTTAGAAAAGTACCGAAAAGTATCTAAATATTTTTAGTACCGGTACCAAAATATTGGTATCGTTACAACACTAGTCAGAACACAAAATGTATCTCAAACGACAGTAGGAACAGCATTATTAGAATGAATGAAGGTTGTGTAACAAAAAAAAACGTTAGTTTATTTGTCAAATCAACAATTAGCACCTACCCAAGATCTGCTATTGACTAGCAAGCAACCTGGCTAGCCTCACGTAGCATCTGAAGCAAACGCGGCTAGCAGTTTGCCACATGTATTTAGGTTAGCACTTTGACTTACCGTACTAGTACAATAGAGGGTTAGCTTACGCATACTCATTTTTCATCTATATAACTAGACGTTATTGGCTTCCTGTTTAACTGTAACAGCATGTCACACGAGACGTGTGCTGGCTGTCACCGCCACACTACAAGCACCGTGTCTCCCCGTTCAGGGAATGTTTGCGTGTAACACCGAGCGAGGGGACTCACTGGCTGGGCGCGCTGCCTTACCGAGGGGAATGTTCGTCGTGTCGGGGTGTTGTCGCGTCGTCGCTCCTCCACTGCTTCTTATCCGGGTTTGAAACGAGCGGAGGACGAAACGACACACACCATTTTACAAGTTTAAAGGCTCCATTCGAGGTAAATGTGCAGCTTGTTGTCGATAAACTTCGAAGTCAAAATCCATAGAGAAAGACAACAAACGCGGCAGGGTGCTCTCAGGCGATCTACAGCATCCCGACGAGCTGCCACCGCCGGACCACAAAGCCCCAGCGTTTCATCAAAACATTCCTCGATAAAACACAGGGAATCTACACCGTTCCGTGAAAAGTTGTAGCGTCCCTTAAGAAGCGTGCAGACAATCCAGTCGTGCAGCCGTTCAGTTTACATTGTGTTCCGGTACGCGGGCTGAGCTGCCACCCTCCCGAGCACCATCACCATGGGAGCGGAGCGGGGCCTCCCAGCCTGCTTGCGGGCTCCTCCCCCTCCAGCGAACGACGTCGCCAAGGAGAGGGTGCCCTGCCAAGACTGCTGGGAGATCCTAAACCGGATTGTGGGGATATATTCCGCCTATAAAGCGCTCTTAAAACATTTTTGTGTACTCGAAATAGTGAAAACCTGCTAGTACAAGGCGGCTAACAATTGGGTTAATTGGGATTAATATATTCTGTTTATAAGGCAATTCAGACACCCTATTTACATGCCGTCACTTGCATATTAACCAAGCTATAGCGGCATTGTTATTGTAAGAACTAACACCGAGGAACTACTTTTCTGGCACGAGCTAGCCTAAGCTGCTAATAAAGTTGGTTGCGACCCGCCATAAAATATAGAAGGAGCTTGAGCTGTTTCTGATGCTGCTGTATTGCCTTTTAGTTTGGAAAAATTAATCCTGGATTATAAAGCATGACTCTCACCTGTATAGAAGGTTGTGGCCCCAGTTGGCTCACTTTGAAATTCCACACGGTCAACAAATGGAATTGCAGCATAAGACCCGCCAACATCACTCGGAGGCATATTTTTTATCTGACTAGTGACGATTATTCGAAATTTACCAGCTCAAAGAGAGTGCTAAAAGATACAACCATCTCATCAGTTGGCATCCCGGTGAGAGTGGATATTGTAAATCACAGTTTTATGTTCTTTTTTTAATGGTTAGCAATAGGGCTACATAAATATGCTTTAAGGTTCTCACAAAGTCTGCCATAGCAAACACAGAACGTTCTCTTGATGTTGTTGTTGACGGAAGTTTCTGTAATGCTTAAATTGACCTGAATACTGTAAATATAACATGAATGTGCCTGCTACCAGTGATGGGCAGTAACAAACTACATGTAGCTAAGCTACGTAGCTTAACTACATTTTCCAGTAGCTTGGCGGTAGCTTAACTACGTTTTTAACGAGTAGCTTTTCTTGAAGCTTAACTACTTTCAGACCCATGTAGCTAGGTAGCTTACATCAAAGCTACAAAGAAAATGGACTGCAAATCCAGGCCCCCCCAAAAATATGGAGAAAATCCAATGACCTAGATGAATGAGAACATCTATACATACGAAGAACATTCATGATGATTGGTTTGTGTTCGTATGATGAGTCATAATTGGCTAAGGTTAGGGCGAACAATTATGGACTGGCCAATCAGAGGCAAGATAAGGCGGGTCATCGAAACCAGGAAGCAAAATCATAACAAGTCACGCACTTATGTCACAAGAGGACGAGGGAGTCGGAGACAGAGGGACGTTTCAAGCTGACCACTCAAAAAAAAAGAAATACTTGAAAATAGCAGAGGAACTCTCGACCGCAGATGAGATTTTTCCTTTAGTGATGAAGATGATGTCCAGGAAACCCACAATAATGCATGTCCTTGGCCATATTTAGACAAATGTATGCGTTTAGAGAAAACAATGCCCAAAACCTTAGTTTTTAGTTGTTTACTCTGTAAACCAAAATTATAACTGCTTTCTTTATCGAAGACGTGGAACGCAAATTTAGGAACACATATTAAGGCGAATTGAGTTCATAAAAAGTTTTACTGCTCATAATCATTACCAACTGTTCCTAAACAACACACAAGTCATTGTTTTTTGTAGATGCTTTTTTAACTGTAAGAAGAGAACATGACTAACATTGTAGGGGTGGGTCAAATAAAGTAAAATAAATACATACAGCGGAGTTCGGGGACCCCTAGAAGTAGTTGTAGGGTGTCCCCAGCTAAATGACAGATAGTTCTCATTTAATTTCATTTTTATTTATCTCCTTCATTGATGTGCATCTTTGATCGGTAGACAATTATACCTCAATTATTCAATTGTACATTTACACACCAATGCCTGAGAAGGAGCAGGATGAAGAAAAATCTTATATTTTCCTGCCCCCTTCAACATAATATGTACCGTAGTTTTACTTAATGGATCTCATATAAACCAACAATTACATCCAAATATAATGAAAACAAACAAAAAACACACACAAAAACACAACAAGTGCAAAACTTCATGAAGTACAAACCAAACAAAAAAAATATATACACCTCACGGGATGATACAAAACAAATACAAAACCAGGCAAAAAATAAGTAAAATGATAAATATAAAGCAAAATGTAAACACTTATGGCTGTCCATATGATCTTATTGTTCTGTCTTTATATTTTTTTTTCAATTGGAATATATTTTTACAATCTTTTATCTCATTGTAAAGAGAATTCCATAGTTTAACCCCCACCACTGATATACACATTTGTTTTAAAGTTGTCTTTGAATACTGATGTTTGAAATGACCTTTTCTTCTATGCTCTTCATTCTCAGAAGTGACTTTTTTTGTAAATTTGCTGGTAATGTCTAACATTTAGCCTTAAACATGACACACTAGTAACTTTACTAGCTCCTGTAATTTCAATAAACCAGAATTAAGAAATAATATGTTAGTGTGTTCTAAGTAATCTACTTTATGAATAATCCTTATAGCTCTTTACTGTAGTTGATACAATGGCTTTATGTTACTCTTATATGTGTTCCCCCACACTTCCACACAGTAGCTGATATATGGCAATATAAGTGCACAATACAATATACGCATTGCCCTATAATCTAACACATATTTTACCTTATTTAATATAAAAAATACTCTTAGATATCTTTTTCCGTACATGTGCAATATGAGATTTCCATGTCAGACTGTCATCCAGTATCACTCCTAAAAATCTAAGTTCAGAAACCATTTCAATATCAATTCCATCTACTGACAGTTTGATCGTTTCCTCCCTTTTCCTCCTACAAAAAATCATGAACTTTGTTTTTTTTATATTTAATGATAATTTATTGACATCAAACCATCTCTTAAGTTTAATCATTTCCTGTTCAAGGCTTTTAAGTCATGTCCCGAATTATAAAAGTTGGTGTCGTCCGCAAATAATACAAATTTCAATAACTTTGATACCTCACATATATCATTAATATATAAAATAAACAATTTTGGTCCCAAAACCGAACCTTGTGGAATTCCACTTTCAATCCTCATTTGTTCAAATGTATTACCCACAGAATCCACAAACTCTTGTCTATTATCTAAATAACTTCTTAGCCTGTCTAAAACTACTTCTCTCACACCAAATGAATACAACTTGGACAATAATATAGAATGATCTATAGTGGCAAATGCTTTTTTAAGATCGATAAACACCCCTATAGTGTATTTCTTATTATCAGTTGCTGTTGCTATATCCTCCATTATGTTCATTACAGCTGAAGCAGTGGATCTACTGGTCCAGAATCCATACTGGCTCTCACTCAACAACATGTTATTTTCAATAAAACTGTCTAATTTTTTTACAAATATTTTTTCAATTATTTTAGAAAATTGTGACAGCAGTGACACTGGTCTGTAATTAGTAAATCTATGTTTATCTCCTGTTTTAAAGAGTGGAATTGTCTTTGCTACCTTCATTCTATTTGGAAAGGTCCCTGTTTGAAAAGAAAGATTAAAAACATAACAAAGAGGTTTGATGATACAGTCAATAGTCTTTTTTACAATTATCATGTCTATACCATCACTGTCTGTTGATGTCTTATTTTTCAGTTTTGTTACCATTGATACAATTTCATTTTCACTAACATCTATAAGCATGGACTGTAGCATTTTTCTTCCCCCTCTCCATCCACTCTGTATGTCTTCCATCCATCCATCCATTTTCTACCGCTTATTCCCTTTTGGGGTCGCGGGGGGCGCTGGAGCCTATCTCAGCTACAATCGGGCGGAAGGCGGGTACACTCTCAAATACTCTCTGCCAATTTGGGTCCAACATTCACAAAAAAAGAATTTAATCCGTTTGCCACTTCATTCATATTTGTTATCATCTTATTATCCTCATTGATAAAATGGCTTGGTGGGTTTGTAGGCCACGATGTTTTTCCTATTACCTTGTTCAGAATATTCCAAGTTTCTTTGATATTGTTTATATTTTTTTCTAGTAAATTATTATAATATTCTCTTTTAGCTTGTCTCATTATTGTTATCAATTTGTTTTTGTAAACCTTATATTTCGTTTCAGCATCCTTTGTTCTTACTTTTATGAAATCTCTATAAAGTTTGTTTTTCTTTTTACAATCATTCTGTAGTCCCTTTATAATCCAAGGCTTTTTATTGTAGCTGTCTCTCTGTTTCCATACATTCGGACAATGCTTTTCATACAATGAAAAGCCTCATATGCAACATTTGCCTCTCCCACATACACCTCATTCCAGTCTGCTTCAAATAAGTCCTTCCTAAACTTATTCATTGCCTCTTCAGTCCTTTTCCTTACATACCTATGGATTTTTTCCTCCCTCTTTCTATATATTTGACAGTCATAAGTAAGAAACACAGGTAAGTGGTCACTTATATCATTAATTACTAGTCCACTTTTTATATTATTTTCTATGTCATTTATAAAGATGTGATCAATTAACGTTGCACAATTTGTCGTAATTCTACTGGGTTTGGTGATCAATGGATAAAGCCCTCTACTATATACCACATCCAAGAAGTCTCTTGTTGATTTATTTCTGGGTGAGTTTAGCAGATCTATGTTATAGTCGCCACACATGACGAATGTTTTCTTTTCCTTTACCTTACACAATAATTCTTCCAAACTATCATTGAATGCTTCTACCTTAGACCCAGGTGTCATATATAAACACGTAACAATAACATTTCTCTTCTTTTCTATTTCTACCTCCACAGTTACACATTCAAATAAATCATGGATTACCACTGTCATACATTCAACAGGTCTACATTTCAAATCACAGTCAACAAACAGGGCCACACCTCCTCCCTTCTTGTTTCTTCTACTACTGTGATACAACTCATACCCGTCAATGGAGAAATCGATACCTCTGTCTTTATCGATTCATGTTTCAGAAAGTGCTATTATTTTGAATTTGCCATTTAGAGTCTTCAAGTATTCGTCAATCTTCGAGAAATTTGCATATAAGCTTCTACAGTTGGAATGTATTAAATAAAATGTACTATCTAAACTAACATTGTCATTAAATTGTTCCTCGGTGTAGTAGTCACAAGTAGCATTGATTGTGTTGAATAGATGGTTTTCTGGGTCAACATCATATTCAAAGTCATATAGTTTATAGTCCATGTATTCAGCTCTTGAAAACGCTTGATTCTCAGTTGTCTCACCTTCTCGCTGCGTAGCCTTCCCCGTCTCCAGCCAAGGTGAGCCATGTCAGTCATAAGTCTAGCAGGTCTCATCTATATTGATCCAAGTCGCGGAGCTCTCTAATCGTGACAACTTTGGCTTCTTCATATGGGCCATTTAGCCGAATCATGATTTTGCAGTTCTGTGTCCATGTGGCTTGTATCTTGTTTTTTTTTCTGAGGATGCGTGCTTGTCTTTTTTAAATGAATCACCGCATATTTAACATCATTAGTACATTAAACCATGATCTTCTTTAATGACAGATAGTTAATAGTAATGGACCCTTACTGGGTCCATGTGTACACTCTCAGTTACATTAACATTGATATTATACATGTGGGCCCATAGATAGAAATGGCGTTAAATGTTGCAAGCTACTTTTGCCGTGTAGTTTGTTGTGTAGCTTGCTACAATTCCCCAGGAATAGCTTCCCCTGTAGCTTAGCTACTTTTAATCGAGCGTAACTTGTAGCTTAGCTTACTACATTTTCTAAGTAGCTTGCCAATCACTACCTGTTACTACATTACATATATACTTACAGCATATGCTGTATACAAAACAAACAATAATTTACAGAGTTCGTATGGAGCCAGAACACTGACAGTAAGTTTTGATATTAAAAAAAAAAACTGGCATCGTAGAAAAAAGTTGTATCTAACGCAGACCTGGGCATTCTGCGGCACGCGGGCCACATGCGGCCCTTTGTGCGTCCCTGTCCGGCCCGCGTGAGGCCAATCATAAATTACAAAATACATTTAAAAAAGTATCTATGTCGAGTGTGCAATACAACGGTGCTGCTTTTGTTTTGAAAAGCGTTATTTGTATTACTTCCGTGTGGACGTATCCGCGTGCGTGATTGTGAGTGAATGTGAACAGCTGCAATCACAAATTACAAAATAAAGTTGAAAAAACATCTATGTCGTGCGCCCAATACAACTGTGCTGCTTTTATTTTGAAAAGTGTTATTTATGGGCGTATGTCCGTGTGTAACCTGTGAGTGAAGGTGCACAGCGACAAGTGATGCACGGTTAACACCCGAGACGCTAAAAAGAGAAAAGTTGATGTCGAATGCCGTGTTTTCAACAAGACATGTACTGCCAAGTAAAAAAAAAATATTGAGCAAAATTTAATTGAAATATTGTGGATGTGGCCCTCCAGCAGTGCTCGGGTTGCTCATGCGGCCCCTGGTAAAAATTAATTGCCCACCCCTGATCTAACGAGTACTGTACTGGCATTGTAAAATGTTGAATTCAAAAATAAAACACAGACATAAAAAAACGCACAATATTTTTTGTGCATCTTTTTTATATTTTGATATGTTTCTCAATGTTACTCTTCAGATTTTTTATTTTTTTTTACTATGTTATTGTTTTTTCAAGTGTTGCAGGTTTTTATGGTCAACTTTCCATGTTGCAGAGTCACTTGTTTTTTTTTCAGTTTCAACTTAATGGTACTGTTTTCAAATGGAGTAACACCTAAAAACATTGGGAAGACTGGTTTTGAAAAACATACAAAATAATCCACAAAAACATTATTTCTTAATTTTTCTAAATTTTACAATACTAATAATTTCAGTGTCTATC
The DNA here is from genome assembly GCF_033978685.3 of Nerophis lumbriciformis. Taxonomy (NCBI): domain Eukaryota; kingdom Metazoa; phylum Chordata; class Actinopteri; order Syngnathiformes; family Syngnathidae; genus Nerophis; species Nerophis lumbriciformis. Next base: position 31,158,043 of record NC_084555.2, read on the forward strand.
GTCAATATAAGATTTTTACTTTTTAAGTGCGTCGTGACCACAAAACATTGTAACACAAAACCGAGGACCGCCTGTATATTTAAAATGTTTTAACGCTTATTGCTGCAATTTTAACGCTGATTCATGTCTTTGGTCTGAGCAGCAATCCCATGTATCCATCCATTTTCTACCACTTGTCCCTTTCAAGGTCGCGGGGGGTGCTGGAGCCTATCTCAGCTGCATTCGGGCGGAAGGCGGAGTACACCCTGGACAAGTCGCCCTCTCATCACAGGGCCAACACAGATAGACAGACAACATTCACACTCACATTCACACACTAAGGCCAATTTTAGTGTTGCCAATCAACCTATCCCCAGGTGCATGTTTTTGGAGGTGGGGGGTAGCCGGAGTACCCAGAGGGAACCCACGTACGCAGTCACGGGGAGAACATGCAAACTCCACACAGAAAGATCCCGAGCTCAGGACCTTCGTATTGTGAGGCACATGCACTAACCCATGTTCCACCGTGCTTCCCTGCAATCCCATTTATCTCAAGTGTATTCAAACGCACCAAAGTTCACTTGCAAGCGGACCGAGACCTATCTCTCAATCGATCTCCGCCCACTTGTTTGGTGCAATGGAGTGTTCGAATGATGTGACCACAGCTGTTTGAAGAGTAAATGGAAGCTTTGATATGTTTAAGTTGAAGTCACACCAAGTGAATTATTGAAACAATTAATTGTAGTGTGATTAGTCGGGTGTTTAAAAGCATGATGTACATCAACAAAACAGTAAAAACTGAGAAATCAGTAATAAAGTAGCTAGTAAAAAAAAAGAAAGAAAATGAAGCATGTTTACTATTACTAATCACAAGTGTCTTTCTTGACAATCCTTGTCTTTTCCCCTGTCCTTATAACAGCAAGAAAACCTTAACCAGCATTTTTCAGGAGAATGAACAAAGAGTATGTCCAACAAATTGAGATGTCCTAATCATGTTTATAGAAGTAACACAGAGCCAAGAATCAAGCCAGTCAGTACATTTGCCACATAGCGCCCGACTCTCATGCCAACTGCACCGCTTGTGCTGATTGAGCAATTTCCTGTTTCGCCCCCTTTTGTGTGATTGATAGCATCACCAGCCTCCAGCTTCTCTTCTCATCTGTCCTGACTAACATGTCAGCACATGCGCACACACCACCTCTCTGATGTTAGAGAAAAAGGTAGAATTTGTGTACTTAATGCTCAGTGAAAACTAATGTTGTCTTTAATATGAGACAAACCAGAACATCACACACATAACTCACACACGTTTATACAATTCAGGGCTGTGATATCATATAACTATGACATGCACTGTTGCACACCTATAACATGTGGTCACTTTCCCCTCCACAATTTAATTTCTGCATTTTAGATGCATTTGTTGCAATAACCATTTTCATTTTATATGTATAAACGGCTTCCTCCCACCTCCAAAGACATGCACCTGGGGATAAGTTGATTGGCAACACTAAATTGGCCCTAGTGTGTGGATGTGAGTGTGAATGTTGTCTGTCTATCTGTGTTGGCCCTACGATGAGGTGGCGACTTGTCCAGGGTGTACCCCGCCTTCCGCCCGATTGTAGCTGAGATAGGCTCCAGCGCCCCCCGCGACCCCAAAGGGAATAAGCGGTAGAAAATGGATGGATGGATGGATGTATAAACGGCTTCCTCCCACCTCCAAAGACATGCACCTGGGGATAGGTTGATTGGCAACACTAAATTGGCCCTAGTGTGTGAATGTGAGTGTGAATGTTGTCTGTCTATCCGTGTTGGCCCTGCGATGAGGTGGCGATTTGTCCAGAGTGTACTCCGCCTTCCGCCCGATTGTAGCTGAGATAGGCTCTAGCACCCCCCGCGACCCCGAAGGGAATACGGGGTAGAAAATGGATGGATGGATGGATGTATAAACTGCTTCCTCCCACCTCCAAAGACATGCACCTGGGGATAGGTTGATTGGCAACACTAAATTGGCCCTAGTGTGTGAATGTGAGTGTGAATGTTGTCTGTCTATCTGTGTTGGTCCTGCGATGAGGTGGCGATTTGTCCAGGGTGTACACCGCCTTCCGCCCGATTGTAGCTGAGATAGGCTCCAGCGCCCCCCGCGACCCCGAAGGGAATAAGCGGTAGAAAATGGATGGATGTATGAAAAAAGGTACACAAGTAGTACTTAAACTTTTGATTAATTGGTTCTGTGACGGAGCGCCTAACTCAAAACTAGGCATGTTCCGATTAGAGCAGTGGTCCCCAACCTTTTTGGAACTGCGGACCGGTCAACGCTTGAAAATTTGTCCCACGGACCGGGGGGGGGGGTTATTTTTTATTTTTTGTCATAAAAAAATGCAATCATGTGTGCTTACGGACTGTATCCCTGCAGACTGTATTGATCTGATATGTAATGTAGGAACCACAAATATTAATAACAGAAAGAAACAACCCTTTTGTGTGAATGAGTGTGAATGAGTGTAAATGGGGGAGGGAGGTTTTTTGGGTTGGTGCACTAATTGTAAGTGTATCTTGTGTTTTTTATGTTGATTTAATAAAAAATAAAAATATTTTTTTATTTTTTTAAATGTATTTATTTATTTTTTATTTCTTGTGCGGCCCGGTACCAATCGATCCACGGATCGGTGGTTGGGGACCACGAGATTAGAGTTTTGTGCAACCGATACCAATACCAATCATATGTGTTAACTGTACATTTTTCACGTTATTTTTCTTGAATGCTGTTGCCAGTTTAACAAAAGTAACACAATATTTAAACAGCGCAATTTCCTTATTTTTCTTTTATTACCGTTCGTACAACTGTTTGATTAAACAAAGTACACAACAACTCAACAAAAGCAAAAACTACTCATTTTAATACTTAATTTTTTCCCCTCCAAGTCCTCTTATGTCCAGTGACTTATTCTTTGAGTTTGAAAACATGTGCAAAAACAACAAATGTTTTTATAAAATGAAAATATTGACCTAATTACCATCGTATGAATCAAATACAGATGCTACCATTGGTATCGCCAATTTAAGGATCGACCTGATCATCTTCTTACATGTCATGTACTGACTGTGACTATGCTGAGTGACACACTGTGAGTTCTATCTTCTCTATACACTGTTATATTAATTTACACTCATTAATTTTCTATTAATAACTGCTTACTTTCTGTTGCAACACAGTTGCATCTATACTTCTTAAAAATTATTAAGGCTTAGTGGTTAGCTTAGCTATTAGCATGCCTGCACCTGGTTTGCTTCTGGTTTGAAACATGTTTAGTCTCGTCCTAACCTAATACTTGATAATGACACTAAAGGTTCTAAGAAATGCAGTATTTTTCCCCATACTCTTGTTGTTGGGCAGACTGGCTCGTACTTGCACATGCATCTTCCGCTGTTGACATTTCTAATACAAAGTAGCGTATAGTTCTAACTAGGGTAATCCCGATACCAATATTTTGGAACCAGTCCCAAAATATATTTTGATACTTTTCACTACTTTTCAAAATAAGGGGGACCACAAAAATTTCATTATTGGCTTTATTTTAACAAAAAAAATCTCATGATATTATATTTTTTTTCAGGGACGTTACCTGCTAGCTAGCTATGTTTTAAGGCACCGCTTGCAGAGCTTTAGTGTTTATAGCTCCACATACCTGATCGTTAGTTTTTAAGCCAAAATGTCTTCATAATGTTTCTGCTTGCAAGTGCTGCGTGTGTGTTGACTAACATGTGTCGTATACTCGTATACCAGCAATGTCACCACGGCCCGCTTCATGTCAATAAAAACAAGTACCGTTATTTTTCAACTGCAGTATAAACCTTTTTAAATTTTACTTTATTAGTACCGGTATACTGTACAGCCCTAGTTCTACCTTCTATCTGTCAGTAGACTTGATATGGAAGCGCTAAAAACTGCAACGTGGCTGACGGGAAGAAGATGCAGTCAAAGTGGAGGCACGTAAATAAGACCGCCCAAAAAAACGGCGGATCCTGAAGAGACCGTCAGAAAGCAGCTTGAAAACGGTCTGTAAAACATAATTTATACATTTTGACCAAAGAACCACCATTACATGTTATGTAGACAACACGGAAGTGTTTTAAATGTAGAAAAAAATTGTAATCTGACTCCTTTAACTTAGGGGAGTTGCTCCACACTGTGTATGGAGACACATAATTAGCTGCTAGCCACTTGTCAGCCCGACATGATCGGCGTTTGTGATTGGCATTAAAAATGATTTATGGGATATTGGCCGATCACATAATTTTTCACGAAAATTGCCCGATACCGATTAGTTGCCGATCAATCGGCACATCACTACTCAAAACACTTGTTTCTCAAATCAGCGTTGCCATTCAAATGAATTGAAATCAATTTAATAGTTGCTTGGTCCATTATTAAACAGCACAATTTAAACATTTAACATGCCTTTGGAAAATATAAACAAATTGTTAGAAAAGAAATATTGTATGAAAAACAATATTCATTAAGACACGCCTCTAGGTGAATGTAGTGCAGACAACTACAGTAGTTTTATGAAGTAATGTAACAATAATGTGCAGCATCTTGCAGCTTGGAGAGTGGACTTTGACAGTATGGTACCTCCTTTCAGCTGCTTCTCCGTCAAACACACCATCAGCAGCTTCTCCCTATTTCAATGGATGAATATTCACCATTTCGATATTATTTTAACATTCTTGGCTGTTAGACTCGCCCTGCTTCAGTATGGTGCAGACTAGCAGTGAAACACTCCAATTATGTCTTTAATTGAATGAATATCATCCACTCCTTCTTCTCAGCACTGTCCTTCACACTCTCTTTTTTCCTTCCCATTGTTGAAAAACAAAGGTATGTCCATCTCTAGCTGTAAGCAAATCTAGTAAGTAAAACCAGATGTTTTAGGCGGATCTTACGGGATTTAATCTAATGGCGGGGATGCTTGTAAGTCAGATTTTTGCTTTCAATCTTAAAGCATAACAATTAGCCTAGAGACAGCTTTTATCTCAAACATTCTTAAATTGGGGGACCCTTAAGTTGAGGTACCACTGCAGTAGTAAGTCCTCACATCCACCACAGATGACAAGAGATAAATGTATTGTTTTTAGTATCTTCTAAAACTAAACACTAAAACATGTCAAATAATTGAATAAACACTGAGTTTCTACCTTTAAAAAAGATAATTGGAGACTCTAATTTAGTGGTTCTTAACCTTGTTGGAGGTACCGAACCCCATCAGTTTCATATGCGCATTCACCGAACCCTTCTTTAGTAAAAAATATATATACATATATTTTTTCAAATTCAAGACAAAGTTATATGTTTTTCTTACCGGTGCACAAAATGAATAATGCGCAAACATCACCTTGTTCAAAGAACAAAACCAACACAGTGCATGAACTCACACCTGCAAATCAGTGTGACTTCTGCTGTTGCCGTATCCATAATACGCCGATATGGAGAAGTTTTTATTTACACGATGAGTCGGGTGTGTCTCGACCTCCGCGGCGGAGGGTCCGCCGAACCCCTGAGGCCGACTCACCGAACCCCTAGGGTTCGATCGAACCCAAGTTAAGAACCACTGCTTTAACTTGTCCATAGGTGTGAGTGTGAATGTGTTTGTCTAAATGTGTCCTGTGATTGACAGGCGACCAGTCCACTCACTCACCTACACTGATGGTGAGAGGCAGCAAGGCAGAAAGCCAAGTCCAGCATCCTCTCAGCCATCACATCGACATTGTCAGAGTGTAATGACTCAGCTTCTCAGAGGCAAACAAGTGTGGGAGGTTTTCTCCTGCCTGGGGTCTGCCTACGTGAAACACATCCGCCATCACCATAACAAGTAGTGCGACCCACTTTACACCACAGGGGAACGCTGAAATAAATGCGTGGGTCTGTCTTTGCAATGTGCAGGTGCATTTATAATATAGTGCTGTTTGACATGTTAGGGTTTTCCATTTTGTACCAAGGCCTTCACTGGGCACCTAACACACTTCTTAATAGCACCACCATCACATCATAATTAAACAAATCATCAATAATATACAAAAATATAAAAGGGAGTGACATTACAGAGAATGAGGAATTTTGCATATTAGGAATGAATACAATCTTTAAATAGTTAATCCTCCATTTTGCAAAACATAATTTCCAAATTGTATCTAAAACATGACAAAAACATAAAAATAAATAATATACATCATAGTAACACACCACTCATTAATGCAGTGGTGAACAAACACGGGCTGAGACAAGCTCGCTCCCTTTTGGGTTGGCCGACCTCTCCTTACAACATACTTGCCAACCTTGAGACCTCCGATTTCGGGAGGTGGGGGCGTGGGGGGTGGGACAGGGCGCGGTTGAGGGTGGGGGCGTGGTTAAGAGGGGAGGAGTATATTGACAGCTAGAATTCACCAAGTCAAGTATTTCATACATATATATATATATACATATATATATATACACAGTACATACATATACATATACATATATATATATACATATACATATATATATATATATATATATATATATATATATATATATATATATACATATACATATATATATATATATATATATGTATTTATATATATATATATATATATATATATATATATATATATATATATATATATATATATATATATATATATATATATATATATATCTACATCCTGAAAATATGCAAACAAAACTGTGTTTAGATAATTGATACTTCAAACTTGCATAAATAAATCTTAAGGAATATAACATAACTTGGCTTCTGAGAGCTTCAAAATGTAATGAATAAAATGCTAAAGTTGTTGATAAACAAGCAATTATTTTAATAATTAAATATGGTCATTTTAAATGAATTATTATGATCATTTAAAATGTATTATTTCCAATATGTTTATTTTAATGTATAATTATATGGCTGGATGTAATAAGAAGTCAGAAAAAATACAAATAAAAACACAATTAATTTTGATGTTTTTAGCAAAATATAGTAAAAATATATATATATATTTTTTTTTTTTTAATTAATAAATATATTTATTTTTAGGTAAGATAAATATAATACTACAATTTATCTCTAGTCTGGATGATTTAGTTCCTGTCACCCTGTTGTCCTCCCGTCATAAAAAAAGGCTGTCCTCACTCAGGTCCGCATGGAGCTGGAGGGGGCGTGGCCTCCAGCTCCTGCTGAAAATCGGGAGATTTTCGGGAGAATATTTGTCCCGGGAGGTTTTCGGGGGAGGCGCTGAATTTCGGGAGTCTCCCGGGAAATTCGGGAGGGTTGGCAAGTATGCCTTACAATGTCTATCTTTTCTAGAAAAGTCACCCTTGAAAATTGATTTTTAAGAACACTAAGTCAATTTCTTGTTCTTCTTTGGCATTGCAAGTGTTATTTGGTGCAGATTACTGCAGGCTATTCAGTTTGACAAACGTATTCTTGGCTAACAACCTTTGGTGAGCATCACTGCCACCTTCTGCTTGTTGAACTTTGCTTTGTTTTGCTCTGATCAAACAATCAGAAGACGTGAATATGCTGACGTTATTTTACGCCTATTAAGCAAGACCAGTTTATTTATGAGCATTATTCGTACACAAGGCAATGAGGCCAATCTGCAATATGATTTGTCAAGAAACTGCCCAATTGCTATTATTATACGGCGTGGCGCAGTGGAAGAATGGCCGTGCGCGACCCGAGGGTCCCTGGTTCAATCCCCACCTAGTACCAACCTCGTCATGTCCGTTGTGTCCTGAGCAAGACACTTCACCCTTGCTCCTGATGGGTGCTGGTTAGCGCCTTGCATGGCAGCTCCCTCCATCAGTGTGTGAATGTGTGTGTGAATGGGTAAATGTGGAAGTAGTGTCAAAGCGCTTTGAGTACCTTGAAGGTAGAAAAGCGCTATACAAGTACAACCCATTTATCATTTATTTATTATGGGTTAAGTCAGTGTTTTTCACTAGTGTGCTGCGAGAAATTATGCAACTTCACCTAATTGGTCCAAAAAATATTTTTTGCAAATCAATAATTATAATCTGCAAATAATGTGCCGTTGCTTAGTGTCAGTGCTGTGTAAAACCCGGCAGGGTAACCACGTAATACTCCATGTCAGTAGGTGGCAGCAGGTAGTTAATTGCTTGTGTAAAAGTCGGAATGTGTCGGGTTTTCATGTCTTGGTGATCATGTTTAGTTTGGCTATGTTCTGTTTGGTTTTTGCACTCTGTCAGTTTCTGTTTTTTCACTCCCTGTTTTGTTTCCATGACTACCAATCAGTTCAACTGTCCTCACGACTCACGCACCTGTTTTCAATCACCACATGACTATTTAAGCCTGTCATTTTCTGTTAGTCGGCCTGGCGACATCACATTCATGCTCTGCACTCTTAACACGCTGCTTACTCTGTCCAGGTCATAGTTCATGCTGCTCTTTTCTTGCCACGTAAGTTTTCTTTGTTTTTTCAAGCCACTGTTTTGTACCTTTGCTGTGAGCGCCTTTTGTTTGTTCCTTTTTTCCATAGTTCTGCCTTTGTGCTAGTTTTGTTTTATTAGCCAAGTTTGTTCCCCGCCTTGTGCGCGCCTTTTGTTTATACTTTTTATAATCTATTATTAAATCATGTATTTACCTTCACGCCATGTCCGGTCCAAATCCTTTGCACCATGGGAAAACAAACCACGCCATAGTCCAAGTCTTGACACGGGCGAAACGAGGATGGTTTGTTGTGATCCCAATATGCAGACCACAGCGGGAGGCAGGTGCAGGTAAATAGGTATGTAATGCTTCAACCAAAAATGAACAAAAGGGAAAGGAAAAGGCAATGGCTATGTAAAACGAAAGTAAAACTGAACTGGCTACAACGTAAACAGAAACAGAATGTTGGACGACAGCAAAAACCTACGGCGTCCACAAAGTACATACATACATAACATGACAATCAACAATGTCCACACAAAGAAGGATAGCAACAATTTAAATAGCCTTGCTTGCTAACACAAAGCAGGTGCGTGGAATAGCGCTCAAAGGAAGACATGGAAATGCTACAGGAAAACACCAACTATACAGGAAGGGCCACCAAAATAACAGCGCAAGACAAGAACTAAAGCACTACACACAGGAAAACACCAACAAACTCAAAATAAGGCATGACGACCTGGTGAAGTTTCATTTTTGAATGTTTTTTGCTGGTAGTGTGCCGCTGGACTTTTTAATGAAAAAAATGTGCCTTGCCTCAAAAAAGGTTGAAAAACACTGGGTTAAGTGACAGTTGGCCTGCAATACTGATTCTGAAGGCCCTGGGCAGATTTCTGTGACTTGGCAACACAAACAAGCTGCAATCTAATTGGATTAAATACATCTAACAAAGAAATACACACATACTGGAAGCAGTGCAGCTTCGAGACACACTAAGATACAAATATAAAAGAGTTTCGAAAATAAATAATTAAACATTTTTCCAAAAACATACTACAGTATAAGTTGGAACTGTAGGTTCATGCTTTTTAATGTGTTTAGGCCAGCATAGAAGGCCTTGCTGGTTATGTTCGCTCTTGGCTGCACGCGTTCACAATCACGCATTGCTGTTGTTTTCTCTGCACACTGCTAATCTCCGCAGCACAATTTTTTTTTATCCAACCTGAACGATAAAAATCCCCCACATAATTTATTCTGTACCATTCTGCTATGCAATTTAGGTAATGACAAATGAAATGCAGTAACATTAAATAAAACAATAACGAACATTCCCTGTAGCTGCCGGCATATCTGCCACCATGAGACACTCCAGCCAATGAAATGATGCGGTTCACACGTGTTTACCAACCAATGTCATTAACAATGCGTTATGTGTACGTACTGTTGATGAAGGCCAACGCACATGCTGCACATGTTGACCTGTTTTGCAGATTGGCCAGCTAATGGTGCGGCAGAATGAAATACTGCAGTGCCAATAAACAAACAGGCAGTGGCACATGCATAGATATAAATTGATAATTGGTATATGTGCCTTTGAGCTGCTCAAGAATGCTTGCACAATGTCTAAGAAGGTGTACAATGTCAGGTACCCCACCTTGTACTACACACTACACAAAACAAATAATATAGAATAAATAGAAAATGCAATTTCAGTAGAAATTGCGTGTGGATGCTGTATACGCAAGCCGCGGAAATGCGCGAGGCACCGATACGCGCAAGTCTAACTGAAATGCTAACGTTAGCACGCCGACAATTGTAATGTGACAAGTACAAACCCCGTTTCCATATGAGTTGGGAAATTGTGTTAGATGTAAATTTAAACGGAATTCAATGATTTGCAAATCATTTTCAACCCATGTTCAACCCATAGGAGAGTTTTAACTTGCACTTACAGATGTAGCGACCAACTGTAGTTACTGACAGTGGGTTTCTGAAGTGTAAGTGAGCCCATGTGGTGATATCCTTTACACACTGATGTCGCTTGTTGATGCAGTACAGCCTGAGGGATCGAAGGTCACGGGCTTAGCTGCTTACGTGCAGTGATTTCTCCAGATTCTCTCAATCAATCTTCAATCAATCTTTATTTATATAGCCCTAAATCACAAGTGTCTCAAAGGGCTGCACAAGCCACAACGACATCCTCGGTACAAAGCCCACATACGGGCAAGGAAAAACTCACCCCAGTGGGACGTCGATGTGAATGACTATGAGAAACCTTGGAGAGGACCGCATATGTGGGTAACCCCCCCCCTCTAGGGGAGACCGAAAGCAATGGATGTCGAGTGGGTCTGACATAATATTGTGAGAGTCCAGTCCATAGTGGATCCAACATAATAGTAGTAAGAGTCCAGTCCATAGTGGGGCCAGCAGGACACCATCCCGAGCGGAGACGGGTCAGCAGCGCAGAGATGTTCCCAGCCGATGCACAGGCGAGCGGTCCACCCCGGGTCCCGACTCTGGACAGCCAGCACTTCATCCATGGCCACCGGACCTGTGACCCCCCCCTCAAGGAAAAGGGGAGCAGAGGAGAAAAGAAAAGAAACGGCAGATCAACTGGTCTAACAGGGGGGCTATTTAAAGGCTAGAGTATACAAATGAGTTTTAAGATGGGACTTAAATGCTTCTACTGAGGTAGCATCTCTAATTGTTACCGGGAGGGCATTCCATAGTACTGGAGCCCGAATAGAAAACGCTCTATAGCCCGCAGACTTTTTTTGGGCTCTGGGAATCACTAATAAGCCGGAGTTCTTTGAACGCAGATTTCTTGCCGGGACATATGGTACAATGCAATCGACAAGATAGGACGGAGCTAGACCGTGTAGTATTTTATACGTAAGTAGTAAAACCTTAAAGTCACTTCTTAAGTGCACAGGAAGCCAGTGCAGGTGAGCCAGTATAGGCGTAATATGATCAAACTTTCTTGTTCTTGTCAAAAGTCTAGCAGCCGCATTTTGTACCAACTGTAATTTTTTAATGCTAGACATAGGGAGACCCGAAAATAATACGTTACAGTAGTCGAGACGAGACGTAACGAACGCATGAATAATGATCTCAGCGTCGCTAGTGGATAAAATAGAACGAATTTTAGCGATATTACGGAGATGAAAGAAGGCCGTTTTAGTAACACTCTTAATGTGTGATTCAAACGAGAGAGTTGGGTCGAAGATAATACCCAGATTCTTTACTGATTCGCCTTGTGTAATTGTTTGGTTGTCAAATGTTAAGGTGGTATTATTAAATAAATGTCGGTGTTTAGCAGGACCGATAATCAGCATTTCCGTTTTCTTGGCGTTGAGTTGCAAGAAGTTAGCGGACATCCATTGTTTAATTTCATTAAGACACGCCTCCAGTTGACTACAATCCGGCGTGTTGGTCAGCTTTAGGGGCATGTAGAGTTGGGTGTCATCAGCATAACAATGAAAGCTAACACCGTATTTGCGTATGATGTCGCCTAGCGGCAACATGTAAATACTAAAGAGTGCAGGGCCAAGAACCGAACCCTGAGGAACTCCGCACGTTACCTTAACATAGTCCGAGGTCACATTATTATGGGAGACGCATTGCATCCTGTCAGTAAGATAAGAGTTAAACCACGACAAAGCTAAGTCTGACATACCAATACGTGTTTTGATACGCTCTAATAAAATATTATGATCGACGGTATCGAAAGCAGCGCTAAGATCAAGAAGCAGCAACATAGATGACGCATCAGAATCCATCGTTAGCAGTAGATCATTAGTCATTTTTGCGAGGGCTGTCTCCGTAGAGTGATTTGCCCTGAAACCGGATTGAAAAGGTTCACAGAGATTGTTAGACACCAAGTGTTCATTTAGCTGCTGTGCGACAATTTTTTCAAGGATTTTCGAAATAAAGGGAAGGTGGGACACCGGTCGGTAGTTTACCATGAGGTCAGGATCAAGGTTAGGTCTTTTGAGCAGAGGATGAATAACCGCTTTCTTGAATGCTAGGGGAACAGTGCCAGAGGAAAGTGATAAGTTTATAATATTTAGCACTGATGGACCTAATAATACAAAAAGCTCCTTGATAAGTTTCCCAGGAAGTGGGTCAAGTAAACATGTTGTTTGTTTTATCCCACTTACACGCTGTAATAGTTCCTCTAATGTTATTTCATCAAAAAGAGAGAGACTATTTTGTATTGCAGTATCCGTCGTAGATACAGTTGTATCTGTGTTCATAGAACCCAGTTGTAGCTGGGATGCGTTGTTTTTAATCTCCTTTCTAATGAGTTCAATTTTCTTATTAAAGAAATTCATAAAGTCATCTGCCGAGTGGGTGGAGCTATTGGGAGGAGTCCCTTGTTGGGTTAGCGATGCTACTGTACTAAACAAAAATTTAGGGTCGTTTTTGTTGAGGCGGATGAGATTTGAGTAATATTTAGCTTTAGCTAAGGTAAGCATGCGTTTATACGATATTAAACTATCACTCCATGCTTGATGGAAAACCTCAAGCTTGGTCGCGCGCCATTTGTGTTCCAACTTTCTACATGATAATTTATGAGCTCTGGTTTCCTCTGTAAACCATGGGGTGCGCCTTTTAGGGGCCCTTTTTTGTTTTAGCGGTGCTATACTATCAATGGTTTTGCGCAGGGCATTGTCAAAGTTGTTAGTGAGGTTATCAATAGAGCCGACATAATTTGGGAATGGTGCCATTACCGAAGGCAGTAGGTCAGCAAGAGTCATCGTTGTGGCGGCATTAATGTTGCGGCTGCTATAGCAGTTATTATTATTATTAGTTTGTTGACAATGAGTCAGAACTTCGAATTTTATAAGGTAATGATCGGACATTACTTTAGTATACGGGAGTACCATAACTTTGGAGGTGGTGACACCCCTGACCAGCACTAGATCTATCGTATTGCCGTTGCGATGCGTAGGTTCATTTATTATTTGTGTAAGACCACAGCTATCAATTATAGTCTGGAGCGCCACGCACTGAGGGTCCGATGGGGTATTCATATGGATATTAAAGTCCCCCATTATGATTATATTGTCTGCGTGCGTCACTAGATCAGCAACGAACTCTGAGAATTCATTAATAAAGTCCGAGTAGGGCCCTGGGGGGCGGTAGATAACAGCCATATCGAGAGGCAGCGGTGCGACAGACCTCATAGTAAGCACCTCAAACGATTTGTATTTATTATTTAGGTTAGGGGTAAGGTTAAAGTTTTCATTGTATATTAGTGCGACCCCCCCACCCCTTTTAAGGGGACGGGCAATATGCGCATTCGTATAGTTAGGAGGAGATGCCTCATTTAGCGCAAAAAATTTGTCTGGTTTGAGCCAGGTTTCGCTAAGACCAATGACGTTAAGATTGTTGTCTCTAATGACCTCATTAACTAATAACGTTTTGGGAGACAATGATCTTATGTTTAAAAAGCCCATATTATAAGTATTGGGCTGTTTTGACGAGTTTTTGTTTAAATTATCCGTAGTAGAAATATTAATAATGTTGCGTTTATTATACGTAGTGCACTTTAAATAGTTTCGACCATATCTAGGAATTGATACGACGGGAATTTTCAGATTGTTTGCTTGATGCTGCGATCGACTGAACGCATCATGATTTGCCACCTCAGTAGAATGCATATCTACCCCGGACACATTCACAACAGAAAACACATTATGTGAGTTGTGTGTTATTCTAAGAAAATTGCTATGCGTACAGGAATTATCCAGCCTGGCGCTGGCTAGTTCTAGCTTAACTGACTCCTCACCCGGACTAGCAGGCTCTGTAATTGCCTGTGACCGGGCTTGCTCTAGTGTAGTTAGTCAAATGTGACTTAAACAGTAGTCTATATTCTTAGACAGGATGATGGCGCCTTCCTGGTTAGGGTGAAGGCCGTCCCTCATCAGCAAGCCTGGTTTGCCCCAGAAAGAGGGCCAATTATCAATAAACGTTAGTCCCTGTTGTCTACAGAAGCTAGCCAGCCACTTGTTAAGCGAGACTAATCTGCTATATCTCTCATCATTGCCTCTCGCAGGCAGGGGGCCAGAGACAATTACTCGATGCCTGGACATCTTTCTAGCGAGATCACAAGTCCTGGCTATGTTTCTCTTTGTAATCTCTGACTGTCTCATTCTAGTGTCATTGGAGCCAACGTGTACAACTATATTCGCATAACTAGTGGTGCGATTAGCCTGTCGTACGTGTTTACTAGGCCTGTTGCGAGTTAGCTCCCTAAGATTAGCCTCTATGTCAGGTGCTCGGGCCCCCGGGATGCACTTAATTGTGGCTGGTTTGCTAAGCTTTATGTTTCGGGTGATGGAGTCCCCTATGACTAAGGTGTGGTGCCCGGTAGACTGGGGTGTAGGACTAGCTAAAGAGCTAAATCTATTATGCGTCTCAACCGGTACACCGTAACTTGTAGGCCGCTTAGGACTGCTACAGGCTGGGCTAGTTAGCTCGCTACAGCTAACGCTAGCAGATGTGTCCGCAACATCTAAAGTTACGAGATTACTCTGCTCTAACTGGCGGACACGGCCCTCTAGCAGAGCCAGCCTCTCCGTGAGTAAGGTGCAAGACGCGCAGGAAGCCATACTCACGGTGTTTTCTGTCACCGAGTGAAGTTCCTGCTGTCTTCCGAGAAGTCCTGGTCCCGGTGTGCAGGAGTAGACTCCTTCTGACCGGCGCCCGGCGACGCCTTTCTCCGCGCTAGCTTCGTTAGCTTAGCAGCTAGCTGCTAGCTAGCTGCGGGAGGGGTGGAGAGACAGAGATCGGGTGATTTGCAAGTTAAATAGTACTACTAAATATGTTGAGAAAGTAATAAAGAAAGCTGCAGAACAATTTAAAAGCACACAAATAGAACGATACTTAGCTTTTTCGAAACAGCGAGCAGTCAGCGAGCAGTCACGCACGGTGAACCGGCAATTCTCTGAGCCCTTTGATGATATTACGGACCGTAGATGGTGAAATCCCTAAATTCCTTGCAATAGCTGGTTGAGAAAGGTTTTTCTTAAATGGTTCAACAATTTGCTCACGCATTTGTTGACAAAGTGGTGACCCTCGCCCCATCCTTGTTTGTGAATGACTGAGCATTTCATGGAAGCTGCTTTTATACCCAATCATGGCACCCACCTGTTCCCAATTTGCCTGTTCACCTGTGGGATGTTCCAAATAAGTGTTTGATGAGCATTCCTCAACTTTATCAGTATTTATTGCCACCTTCCCCAACTTCTTTGTCACGTGTTGCTGGCATCAAATTGGATTAGATTATTTGAAAAAAAAAAAAAGTTTATCAGTTTGAACATCAACTATGTTGTCTTTGTAGCATATTCAACTGAATATGGGTTGAAAAGGATTTGCAAATCATTGTATTCCGTTTATATTTACATCTAACACAATTTCCCAACTCATATGGAAACGGGGTTTGTACATACTCATGCAATATTCGCTAGGAAAACTAGCACGCTGATGTCATAATTAGCATGTGTCAAGTACAAAAGTCAGCATGCTAGTTAGCAAGTTTGTTAACTATTCCTCGTCTTCCATTGATAACGGCACTTAAAATGGAGGTGAGGATTAGAGATTTCGAAGTGACTTTACACCGTGGAGGGACGTTAGCAGATAGCTAGCTAGCGAGAATGCTACAGTGCATTGAGGACCTGTCGTTTGCTTGTCGTAGTCCAATTTGCGGGACACAGCTACAATGTGTCATCAACATGCATTATCAGGATATAACTATTAATAAAAAATCTCTAGTCGCCAAATGCAAATAAAAACATCTATAATGTATATTGTCTATATTGTGCAAGCCTATAAACTGCACATGGGGACATGCAATAATGACTGCACATAATTATTATTATTATTCTTTTTCAAGGGCTAGCTGATGCCCCAACTGAACTAAATAGAACCTTGATTACTAATCAGTAACAAGTGTGCTCCCCAGCTCCCTCTAGCCAGAGTAAAGGTTATGCATCCATCCATCCATCCATTTTCTACCGCTTATTCCCTTCGGGGTCGCGGGGGGCGCTGGAGCCTATCTCAGCTACAATCGGGCGGAAGGCGGGGTACACCCTGGACAAGTCGCCACCTCATCGCAGGGCCTAAAGGTTATGCATATGGTGCCAAACAGAAAACAGAAGTGGTCACAAAATAAAAGTACAGATCAGGAAATAATGGTAGAACAGCGAAAAACTAAACAAACGTCCAAACTTACATGCGGAACAATGACAGTTTTAACGTATTTGTACATTATTGTATTAAAGATTTGTTACTTTTATAAAAATCATATGTCATATTATGTATTTAAATGTGTAATAAGTTACTATTGCATGAAGAAAGATAATAAAGAGGGGCGTGTTGCCTTGCTATAGCAGCACCTACTCAGTGGCCTAGTGGTTAGCGTGTCCGCCCTGAGATCGGTAGGTTGTGAGTTCAAACCCCGGCCGAGTCATACCAAAGACTATAAACCCTATATACTACTAAGACTATAGACCCATTACCTCCCTGCTTGGCACTCAGCATCAAGGGTTGGAATTGGGGGTTAAATCACCAAAATGATTCCCGGGCGCGGCCACCGCTGCTGCCCACTGCTCCCCTCACCTCCCAGGGGGTGATCAAGGGTGATGGGTCAAATGCAGAGAATAATCTCGCCACACCTAGTGTGTGTGTGACAATCATTGGTACTTTAACTTTAACTTTACATGCAACAAAGGTTGCAATGACGATTATCCAATCATTCAGGTATGTCGTTTTAAAGCCGTCTGTGTACTTTTAATGAGATGTACCTTGGATAGAATTATACCTGCTGTGCAGACTCTGCTTTAAAGACCAACTGTGATGCCTTTAAGAGGTGTTGTCATTCTGAGGAATGCTGCCATTAAAGTCGTCCTCACATAGTAATACACAAAGGAAGGGGCAGATCTATTCTATATAATAAGGAAATAATTCGGAATAAAATAATACCTATTAAATTAAGTGCATAATTAATGTGGCTACAAGGTAACATGTATATATTCTGTAATCCATCCATCCATCCATTCGCTACCGCTTGTCCCTTTTTCGTGGTCGCGGGGGGTGCTGGAGCCTATCTCAGCTGCATTCGGGCGGAAAGCGGGGTACACCATGGACAAATCGCCACCTCATCACAGGGCCAACACAGATAGACAGACAACATTCACACTCACACATTAGGTTAATTATAAAGCTTTACTGTAACATCCTATCAAAACAGACACCATATCAGCTTTATCATATCTTTATTGCAAGGACATAATGAATACATAATTGGGACTTTCACCTGCGTATCACAGTAAACTGGCACGCCTCCATGATCCACACGGTGTAAAGTGTTAGACCACTGCTAGAGATAATAGCCATTAATTCTGCAGTAAAAAGTCGTGTGAACATTTCATTATAATATAAGGATAAAAAACAGTCGCATGCTAATTGGCCATAGTATCAAAGAAAACAAAAAAGCTACATTTAAGACAGCATTGTCCAAACCTTTTTATTGAAAAAACAGAGAATATTTGGGGTCCAAAGCCGGTTCCTGGCATAAACACCCGGGGCCTAATAGATTCAAATACCAGGTGCTAAACAGCATGTGAAAACTATAAACTCGTGTGTACTATTAGTGGCCGTGTTGCGTGTGATCTGCTAAGACTGCTTTGTAAAAAATGACCGTAAAAACTACAATAACAACAGTAAAACACCGTAAAATCAAAAATAGTTGATCAGAGTAGTGAATGCAGTGGATTCCTGCAAACCAAGAAGCAGTAGATAACCAAAATTACTATGGTTATTGTAGGTAGAAAACACATGACTTTACTCTGAAAATAATGAAAAATGCATATACAAATACTGTAATGTCACAAGCATGCAAATACTTTAAAATGTATTGTCTTATGTTATTGAATATTTTGCTGATTCTACATTTAAATTTACTGCATACCTGTATTGTAAAGCATTAGCCTCGTTAACATTTGGCTAACATGTTTTCTTGTAGTTTTGTTGCAAGTGGTTTCCGATATTGAGGGGTTAGGTCTATGTGCTTCGAAATAAACGCAGCATTTAGGCTCATTTCTAATAGCTCACTTGAAGGAACATGTTGTGGAAGGCCATGTTGTGAGTTGTCCAGTGAAAGGTTGTACAAATACCTTTTAAGTTAAAAATCCTCATGTACCACTCTCATGTCTCGGAAACACAGGCATCTTGCAGAGAGGAGTACTGGTATAAGGGCAGCACAGCGGTGCAGTGATTTACGCTTCTGCCTCACAGTGAGGAGGTCCGATTCTCGGGCAAAGGATTTTTCTGTGTGGAGTTTGCATATTCTCCCAGCGACTGCGTGAGTTCTCGCCGGCTTTCACTTGGGGATAGGCTGATTGGCAACACTAAAATTGGGCCTAATTTGTTTTACGGTGAATTCCTGGCAACCACAGCTGCCGGTATTTTACTGTAAACTCTGTAGTTTTTTTTGTAATCAGGTTAACAATATATCAGTTTTTTTCATAGTAATTTACTGTAAGCTAAAACAGTTGTTAACTTTAAAATTAATGAAGCGTAATGTCCTATACATCGTGACTGTATTTTTTACGGTGAATTCCTGGCAACCACAGCTGCCGGTATTTTACTGTAAATTGTTTTTTACAGTGTGGGTGTAGAATTGATCACTGGGGGACCGCCTTATTCAAATTAGGTTTTTGCGTGTACTATTGACATTGTTCATGTTCTTGTGCTCTCCAACCTGTGTGCGATGTTGTTGAACTGACAGCACACATCTATAATCTGTACCACCTTTTCTGCAATATAGAATCACAATCTATAGACAACAGAAACGGTTTTTAAGCGCACTGACACGCTGCAGTGGGCCAGTGGTCCATCAATGTATATTGACTTTTTTTTTTTCGTATAGAAGATATAATATAATAATATATTTCCTAGTGTAAAAATGAAGGACATTAAAATAAAAGCCAGCAAACACTAAAACGCATCAATTTAATTTGTTTTAACCAACCACTTAAGTCTTCCAGCGGCTATAAAATTATAAAATGATATTGCTGTATACACTATATGTCTAGTATTTTTTTTATTTCTGACAGTCCAAATTAGAGATGTCCGATAAATGCTTTAAAATGTAATATCGGAAATCATCGGTATCGGTTTCAACCTGCCGATTTTCCCGGGAGACTCCCAGAATTTCTCGCGGGGCAACCATTTCCTGATTTCCACCCGGACAACAATATTGGGGGCGTGCCTTAAAGGCACTGCCTTTAGCGTCCTCTACAACTTGTCGTCACGTCCACTTTTCCTCCATGCCAACAGCGTGCCAGCCCAGTCACATAATATATGCGGCTTTCACACACACTTAAATGAATGCGATGCATACTTGATCCAGAGTCTTACAGGTCACACTAGTGGCCGTATAAACATCTTTAACACTGTTACAAATATGCGCCACACTGTGAACCCACGCCAAACAAGAATGACAAACATATTTCGGGAGAACTTCCGCACCGTAACACAACATAAACACAACAGAACAAATACCCAGAATCCCTTGCAGCACTAACTCTTCCGGGACGCTACAATATACACCCCCGCTACCACCAAACCCCGCCCTCCAATACCGTCCACCTCAACCCCGCCCCCCATCTCCCGAATTCGGAGGTCTCAAGGTTGGCAAGTATGCTCTAGTATACTGTGGACTGAAGCTGTGTGCCTTCATTGTTTTTGTAGCTGTTGTTTTGAGGTATGTTTAAAAAAAAATTAAAAATAATGCACTTTGTGAAAGTCAAAGTATAGTATCTCCCATAGTTGTCATGGGTATTAGAATTATCTCAAGGAGAGCATGTCCCAAATTCCAAGCTGCTGTTTTGAGGAATGTTAAAAAAATAATGCACTTTGTGACTTCAATAATAAATATGGCAGTGCCATGTTGGCATTTTTTTCCATAATTGGAGTTGTTCTCTTATTTTGGAAAACCTTGTTTTTGATTGATTGATTGAAACTTGTATTAGTAGATTGCACAGTACAGTATATATTCCGTACAATTGACCACTAAATAGTAACACCCGAATAAGTTTTTCAACTTGTTTAAGTCGGGGTCCACATTAATCAATTCATGGTAAAATTACATTGCTTAATGCATCCAGCGGGGCATCACAACAAAATTAGGCATAATAATGTGTTAATTCCACGACTGTATATATCGGTATCGGTTGATATTGGAATCGGTAATTAAGAGTTGGACAATATCTGAATATCAGATATCGGCAAAAAAGCCATTATCGGACATCTCTAGTCCAAATATGTTGACAGGTAGGATGGAGGATTGTTCTCCCATCGTCTGTCTTTGCAGCACAAGCACCTCTTTTCTCACAGCCGTGTGTGTAGAAGTACTAAATAAAGATGCAAAATAGCACCCACAGAACAATGATCACCCTTGGTAGATCACACTCCGCTTGCTGAACAATTGCATTTGCATCTCCCCCTCCCAGATTTTGGGCGTTCCGATGATCAGCATATATTCTGCATATTCATAAAGACAGACATGCTAAAGGATTGTGCTCCTTATTCTGCTCTCTTAAGAGATGCAATCCTCTGCGCCCGACTTGAGTAGGTCAACTTTGCGTGTGCTATCCGGTTTGCACGTGTTTTAGTACACACAAAGCTTTGGTAGATCAGGCCCTTAATGAAGTCAGTTCGGGCCACAATCCTCAAGGGGGCCACGTGATCATAAAGGCTCTGACCATGTTCAAATCAAGTCACTGTTTATATTTGTAATAACTTGTGACATTTGGAGGGTTCGATTTGTTTTGCAACTTATAAATTACAATCTAGAAATATTAAAAACAAAAAGGACATTAGGACAATTTAGCAGTGATGCAAAAAGGGCGGAAAATTGGAAAAAGAAAAAAACTGTTTTAATGAATTTCTTATCTAAATTACGCCGCATATGTTTACATTTGTTTAGCAGTAACAATAGCTGTGACTCATTTCGGCGGCTGCATCCTTGGCAGTGCGCATTTTTGGTGTGCACGAAGGCTGTCCCAATTCAAAAGGGTACAATTGCCCTATTAATCCGGCCGACAAACGTGTCCTTTTCTCCCATTAGCAACAAGTGCACATGTGTCGTGTCCTTCGAATGCCTTCATTTCCCAAGATCCTCTGCGCGCCAAGCGTTGTCAACATGGCGGGGCTATGCGGAGCGGAAAGAGCGACTTTAAAATGTAATTATAGCTGT
The DNA here is from genome assembly GCF_033978685.3 of Nerophis lumbriciformis. NCBI lineage: Eukaryota > Metazoa > Chordata > Actinopteri > Syngnathiformes > Syngnathidae > Nerophis > Nerophis lumbriciformis. The sequence goes on from NC_084555.2 coordinate 31,179,724, forward strand.
ATTTGTCATGTCTGTGTGATCATGTTTTGTTTTAGTCATGTTCGGTTTTGTTTTTGGACTTTTTGTGCACTTTTGTTTGTTTTGTCACCATAGCAACCATTAGTTTCACCTGGTTCACATCCTCATGTCACGCACCTGTCTCACGTTTTCACATTTTGCGTCACGCACCTGCTGTCACTAATCATGTCACTATTATTTAAGCTCACAGTTGCCAGGCTGTCTTCCTGGCGACATCACCCTCTACACACCCTTGTTGATATCCATGCTGCTCTTTTTCTCGTTCCAAGTAAGTTTTCTTTATTCATGCCATAGTTTGCAAGTTTTGTTTCAGTAGTCAAGTTTTTTCTCCGCCTTTGTGTGCGCCTTTTGTTTTCATAGCCAAGTTTTTTTTTACCGCCTTTGTTTTTTTTGAGCTTTTTGAGTTAAAATATTAAACATGTCCTTACCTTCACGTCGTGTCCGGTCAAGTCGCTTTGCACCACGGGGAAACAAACCACACCATAGTCCAAGTCCTGACAGTATTTATCCATTTAAAATATCTAAAAGCAGACATGTGAATCTGGGGGGACAGTAGTGGTATCAAAATGTGTGTAAGTACGAGACCACTACCATAATGTTGAGCCACCTCCGTGCTCTTCGCTCATCTCTTTACCCCGAGAAAGAGTCTCATATTCGGCCATTGCAGACAGTTTCGTGGCTGAAGCTTTTTTCAATGTTTAGAAGTAAAACTTTACATATTTTCTTAAAATTGTTTTTACACCTAAACAGCTAGACTTATGTTCTATCACAGGTCTTTTTAATGTCCTACTTTAACAACTGTTCTGTTTGAACTATTTGTACATTTTTAATTATATTAGTTGTATGAAGACGCTATGTATATTTTTATTTCATCGGAAAATGTAAACTTTTATACAGAATGTGTTTAAATCACTGTTGTAGTGATCCTATGTTTACATTTGTTCTGTTTAGGATAATCGAGGAGGAAATGGACTCTGAAGACAATTTAAAGGACAATAGAGCACAAAAAAATGGATATAATAACGTGCAGGTTTGGCTGATCATCAATTATTATTTTTACCTGTATAAAATAATAGACAAAGCGCTGAAAATATCGCCCTAGTGATTAATTTCCTGTCTTGATTGCCACTATTGCAAAACAGGGCTATATTTTCAGTGTTTCCAAATGATATTCCACTCAATATTTAAAAGGACAGTTGAAAGTACAAACATTTCCAACAGGATTAAAAATAAAAAATAAATCATCAACTGCTATATTGCAATGGCAGGGGACGAGTCGAATTTTAATTTGTTTTAATAGTCTGGGCTTTTACAGAAGTAATTGAGGTAGCAACTTGTCCAGGGTGTACACCGCCTTCAGCCCCAATTCAGCTGGGTTAAGCTTCAGCACCCCTGCGACCCCGAAAGGGACAAGCGGTAGAAAAAATGGATGGATTTCTATTCCCAATTACTCTAAAACATGTTTCAAATAATATGAGTAGCACTGTGTGATGTTACTGTATGGATTCCAAAAAGAAAAACCATGAAGACTTCTGTATTAATCTGGATTGTCTCCAGCATGTTTCTGAGTGTACACATCTGTACAACTGCATCATCATCAAGTGGGTTTGCAAAGCTTTTTGTTGCATTACATGTTACTTTTTATTTAAAAACAAATTACTAAAGCAATCATCACATAATATTTCTCCACAAACTACTTAATACCTATTAAAGAATAATGATAACTTTGAAATGATTTTCCTTGCTTTACAAAGGGAATCATGGGGCCTCCAGTTAAGAATAAAATGAATTAATTCATAAATAAGAAATACAAAATGTAATACATAACGTGTGGATATCATAAAAACCTATTATTACTGAAGTCTACAGCATATTTAAAGCAATGTTTAAAAACAAAGTAGACCTAAGTGCTATGAGGTTTATTATAGTATAAAGTAGTTCACTAGGTTTAAAAATACAAGAGCGGGAGCAGGAGATTAATCTTCTGACAGTAACACATTTATACGTCATACATCCAAAACAAAATTTGCTTCATAATTTAATCTTTTGTTAGGTCAATCCTTTCTCTTCTTTTCTCCCCTTTGTGGACCTGACTGCAAGCCGCAGGATGTGAACACATTGTCACAGTTCGATTAAATATAGAACAGAGGAATACAAGGATGCAGATGGATTGTGAGTAAAACAGTTCTTTACTTAACGAAAAAGCACTCACAACAATGATCCAGAAATAGGAGATAACAAAAAGCAACGGTGCTAAAAAGAGAACACAAAAAGAGCACCGTGATAAAAAGAACAAAAGCTAATATATAAAAACGAACTAAACTTGGGTCGGATTTGCAAGACGTGCAAACTAACATAGTACATACCAAGCTGGATGGCACTGGAAATAGCCAAGAAGGTAAGTAGCATAAATACACGGAGCATAGGAGTCTTCATACAAGTAGAGTCGAGAAGTGGAATTGCCGAGTGCCATCCAGATGACAAGGTGCTGCTTAAGTAGTGCTGGTGAGATTGGACACAGCTGTGCACGTCTCACAACAGGGAAACACAGGGACTCTGAGGAAGACAAAAGGTAAGAGCCAGGTCTGCTGCACCAACAAAGGAAAACTGAGCATACACACCACAAGGTGGCAGCAGGCGGTGACAGTGTCTCCCCCCCCTAATCAACGGACGCCACCTGGCGGACCTCCTGGTTTACCGGGAAATCTATGTTAAAAATCAGAAATTAGGGACTTATCAATAATAAGGGAACGTGAAATCCAGGAGCTATCCTCTAGGGGGTAACCCTCCCAGTCGATCTGAAACTGCACCCCCCTGCCTCGCTTCCTGGCGTCCAGAATGGTGTTGACAGTGAAGGCCGGATGACCCTCCACCTGCTGAGGAGCAAGGGGAGACACAGAGGGAGGGCTAAGGTCGCTCGACTCGCCGGGCTTCAGGCGGGAAACATGGTAGACGGGATACGACTTGAAGGACTTGGGTCGAAATGTGATGGGAGTTATCATCCGCTCCACCTCGTATGGTCCGATGAATTTAGGTGCCAGTTTCTTCAACTCTCCTGGTAGTGTAATGTCTTTGGATGATAACCAAACCCTCTGGCCGGGTTTGTAGTCAGGAGATGGTCTGCGATGGCGATTAGCCATGGTCTGGTTCCGTTGGCTGTCCGCGACAAGGCAGCACAGGTATCACGCCACACACGTAACAGGAAGGCAGTCACGGAGGGAACAGTGGACTCGGTCTCTTGAGAGGAGAAGATGGGAGGTTGGAAGCCATGCACCACATGGAAAGGAGACAAGCCACTAGATGAACAGATGAGGGTGTTACGGGCATACTCCAACCATGGGAGATAGATGGACCACAGTGATGGATGCTGGTGACAACCACATCTCAGGGCCGCCCCTAAGTCCTGGTTGGCTCTTTCCGACTGTCCATTAGATAGTGGGTGGTACCCTGATGACATGCTGACAGTGGCCCCTAACAAGTTGCAGAAGGATCTCCATGTAGCAGATGAAAATTGAGGACCTCTGTCTGACACCACATCCATGGGGATCCCGTGAAGTCGAACCACATGGGTGACCAGAAGCTTGGCGGTCTCCATGGAGGAGGGAAGTCTGCGAAGGGGGACAAAGTGTGTGAATTTAGAGAATCTGTCTACTATTGTGAGGATGACAGAAAACCCCCTGGAGATGGGTAGACCTATGACAAAGTCCAGAGCGATGTGTGACCATGGACGAGAGGGGATGGGAAGGGGCTGCAGTAACCCCGCAGGAGCTTGATGGGAAGCCTTGCTCCTGGTGCAGACATGGCATGCAGCCACTAACCTCTTAGTGTCTGTGTGAATGGTAGGCCACCAGAACCGCTGTGTGAGCAGGAACTCCATGCGTCTGGCACCTGGATGGCAGGCAATCTTGGAGGTGTGAGCCCACGACAAGACCTCTGGACGTAGAGTTCTTGGCACAAAAAGACGGCCAGGAGGACATCCAGCAGGTGATGGGGAGTCCTTGATAGCCTCTGACACACGTCTCTCCACCTCCCACTGTACTGCGCCAAGGATCCGGGACTGAGGAAGGATAGTCTCTGGGGGAGTGTCTTCTGTAGGAGGAGAGAACATCCTAGACAAGGCATCAGGCCTTCCATTGAGTGAGCCCGGGCGAAAAGTGATACAGAAGTCGAACCTTGTGAGGAAGAGGGACCACGGGGCCTGGCGGGGATTGAGACGTTGGGCAGAGTGGAGGTAGGCTAGGTTCCGATGATCCGTGTAAATGATGAAGGAATGTTTGGCACCCTCCAGCCAGTGCCTCCATTCTTGAAGAGCGAGGATCACTGCCAGAAACTCTCGGTTCCCGATATCATAGTTCCTCTCCTCAGGGGAAAGGCGTTTGGAGAAGAAGGCGCAGGGGTGCAATTTATGATCGGAACTGGAATGCTGGGACAAAACAGCCCCTACCCCGGTGTCCGATGCGTCCACCTCGACAAAAAAGGGGAGATCAGGATTAGCGTGGACTAACACAGGAGCGGAGATAAAAAGGCATTTAAGGCGTCGAAAAGCGTGGTCAGCCTCCGAAGACCACACTAAAGAAACCTTAGCGGACGTTAATTTATTTAACGGTTGAGCTACTTTACTGAAGTCTCTAATAAAACGCCGGTAATAATTAGCAAACCCCAAAAAACCTCTGCAGCAGTTTCCTGGAGGACGGTGTTGGCCAGTCTACAACCGCTTGGACCTTAGCCGGGTCTGGCTTAACCTGCCCCCTCTCAACAATCAATCCCAAAAACGACACTGTGGGCGAATGAAAAGTGCACTTTTGGGGCTTGACAAATAAACGGTTCTCCAAAAGTCTCTGTAAGACCAAATGGACATGCTGATGGTGTAATTCAATGGAGCGTGAAAAAATAAGTATGTCATCCAAGTAGACTACCACAAAACAGCCTATCATGTCACGGAGTACATCATTAATTAAACATTGAAAAACACCAGGAGCATTTGTGAGGCCGAATGGCATGACGCAATATTCGAAATGGCCAAGCGGTGTGTTAAAAGCAGTCTTCCATTCATCACCTTCACGAGGTGATACGCGTTACGTAGGTCCAATTTCGTAAATACTACCGCCCCATGCATGGGAGAAAATGAAGATTCTAGCAGTGGAAGAGGGTATTTATTCTTAATTGTAATCTTGTTAAGGGCTTGGTAGTCTATACACGGTCGCAACCCACCATCCTTCCTCTTAACAAAGAAAAACCCTGCCGCCACAGGAGCGGAAGAGGGACGAATGTGTCTGGCGGTGAGAGAAGAGGAGATGTATTCCTCCATAGCCTGCTGTTCGGGGCGCAAAATATTATACAGCCGCGAAGAAGGTAGTGGAGACCCTGGAAGGAGGTCAATGGCACAGTCATACGGGCAGGGGGGGTAGCGACGTAGCCCGGTCTTTACAAATAACATTACTAAGGGAGTGACATTCGTCAGGAATCAATGAAAGATCAGGGGGCTGAAGACTGGGAAGAATGACATGTTTAGTGGGAGACGAAGCGGAACGCAAACAGTGACTATGACAGAAAATACTCCAATTAGTAATCTTAAGTGTGGTCCAGTCTATACTGGGACTGTGACGTCGCAACCATGGAAGTCCAAGAACTACGGGTTCTGAACGAGAAGGCATTATCAGAAATTTAATCTCCTGGTGATTACCAGAAATAAGGAGGGATGTGGCGTGTGTTTGATGAGTAATATTAGCCAGGTGACGCCCGTCAAGTGAGCTAACATTCTTAATACGTTCAATACACAGAAGGAATATTTAAAGACTCCACAAGCCCACTGTCAATAATGTTCTCATCAGCCCCTGAGTCAATTAGTGCCTTAATAGGGCAAGAACCCCCCACCCATGACAGAGTACCTTCCCCTTGAAGTCTTGCAGACGTCGCCACAGAAGCAGGCGGCGAAGGTGGCAAACTCCCCCGTGGAAGATCTCCGGTGGAAGCGGAACGCCCCCCAGTGGGGCGCGCAGGACAGCAAACGACGACGTGGTCTGCAGCTCCGCAGTACAGGCAAAGCTGCAACCTCAGCCGACGACTCCTCTCTGCTGATGACAGGCGGATTCCACCCAGCTGCATAGGTATGGCCCCCTTTGGCCCCTCCTCCGCGGCACTGCAGTCAGAAGGCGGAAACGCCCACACCTGAGGCTTGGACGTAAATTGTGTGGACCTGGTAGGTGACTGCCATCTTGTGGACGGAAGATACCTCCCCTTCTGGGCGTGTCGCTCTCGTAGGCGGTTGTCCAATCGGATTGAGAGCGAGATGAGCTCTTCGAGGGTCTGGGTCTCGTCGCGGGCAGCCAGCTCGTCTTGAATACGGGGGCTAAGACTAGCCAAAAATATTCTCCGTAATTCACTCTCCCATCAGCCACTCTCCGCCACCAGGATCCGGAAGGAGATTGAGTGGTCCGCTACAGAGGAGAACCCCTGGCGTGTAGCGAGGAGGCGGCCGCCTGCCTCTCGTTCCCTCACTGGGTGATCAAAGACGCTGCGCAGCTCAGCAGAAAACAGGGGTAAACTGGAACGAAGTCCGGGTTTGCTCTTACACACCTCCATAGCCCAGCGTGCTGCTCTTCCAGCCAGTAGACTGAGTACATATGTCACACGGGCGGAATCTGTCGTATATGTATGAGGCTGCTGTGCAAAAACTAAAGAGCATTGATATACAAAAAAGTCTGCATTGTCCAAAGTCCCCCTCAAACCTGGGCGGATGTGGTATGCTGGGCTCCCGGGTAGGAAAACCCGATGTCGAGGTCACGGGGTAAGAAGAAGCTGCAGGTTGAGTAGCCTCTGAGTCTGGGAGCGGGTGAGGGACAAACAGGCGTGTATGCATCACCTGCACAAGTGTGGTCAGGTTTGACAAAGCTTGTTCGTGATCACTTATTTGCTGGCCATGAGCCCTGAGGGCCAGCTGAATCTGATTCTTATCTGCGGGTTCCATAATAGACTCGGCAATTCTGTCACAGTTCGATTAAATATAGAACAGAGGAACCCAAGGATGCAGATGGATTGTGAGTAAAACAGTTCTTTACTTAACGAAAAAGCACTCACAACAATGATCCAAAAATAGGAGATAACAAAAAGCGACGGTGCTAAAAAGAGAACACAAAAAGAGTACCGTGATAAAAAGAACAAAAGCTAATATATAAAAACAAACTAAACTTGGGTCGGAGTTGCAAGACGTGCAAAATAACATAGTACATACCAAGCTGGATGGCACTGGAAATAGCCAAAAAGGTAAGTAGCATAAATACACGGAGCATAGGATTCTTCATACAAGTAGAGTCGAGAAGTGGATTTGCTGAGTGCCATCCAGCTGACAAGGTGCTGCTTAAGTAGTGCTGGTGAGATTGGACACAGCGGTGCACGTCTCACAACTCCGCCCACAGGGAAACACAGGAACTCTGAGGAAGACAAAAGGTAAGAGCCAGGTCTGCTGCACCAACAAAGGAAAACTGAGCATACAAACCACAAGGTGGCAGCAGGCGGTGACACACATGACACAACCAGCAAGTGTTGTGAAGGCTGGACCGTCCCAATTAACATCGCTCCAACTGCAGCTGAAGGACTCTTTCCAGGACCCACACTCCCTTGACCACTTGGGCTGAGTCCTTGGAAGGGTGCACCCGCCGAATTGGGACACAGCTAATGTGTCATTTGGTATAATAGGCCACAAAAGCTCATTTGTTAGTTTTAAATATTTCAGTTTTTTATCTTTCTATTATTTATTTTCTATCTTACAAAAATGCTCAAAAACAAACAGAAAAACCAAGTCAGAGCTTTGTATTATTAAGAATTATTAGTATCAACATGTTAGACACACACACCTGATTCCCATTTCCTCCTGACTACTTGAGCTCTCCAGTACTTTTGCCCAGCGCCAGTGGATTCCTGATGGTTCACTCTTTCAGTCGTGTTCATCTTGTCTGCTTTGGCTCCTCTCACACTCCTCATTCCAGTGGCTCTGCCCCAGCGTTGCGTTGTAGTGTAAGCTGTTTCCGCTCCACATCTTTTGTGTGCGATTGTTTTTATACACCATTTGTATGCATCCTTAGTTATTTTCCTCACTCCTTTTTGAGTGGGCTTTTTATTAATTGTTATGTGAAGTGAAGTGAATTATATTTATATAGTGCTTTTCTGTAGTGACTCAAAGCGCTTTAGATAGTGAACCCCATTATCTAAGTTACATTTAAACCAGTATGGGTGGCACTGGGAGCAGGTGGGTAAAGTGTCTTGCCCAAGGACACAACGGCAGTGACTAGGATGGCGGAAGCGGGGATCGAACCGGGAACCCTCAAGTTGCTGGCACGGCCACTCTTATCAACCGAGCTATGCCGCCCCATTATCTGATCATGACAGTGACTTTACAATTGTTTTTACAGGTAATTACAATAAAGTTACACCTATATGCTGTAACTTTACTGTTGTTTTATTTCAACAATATGCTGTAACTTCACAGCTGTGATTTTACAGTTCATTACAATAAAGTTAAAATGGTGTTGTGACTTCACAAGTATGTATACTTAATTACAATATAAATACAAATATGTGCTGTAACTTTACTGTTGGGATGTTATAGTTAATCGCAATTAAATTACAATTATGTGATGCAACTTAACAATTAGGATTTTACTATTGATTAAAAAAAAAAGACAACTGTAGTAGAAGCTGCAACTTCACAATTGTGAAATAAAATTAAAAATATACGTTGCAAAATGTGTTTTTATACCTAATTAAAATACTATTATACATATGTGCTATAACTTTGCAATTGTGTTTTTAGACTGAATTACAATTAAATTACAAACATGTGCTGAAACTTTACAATTGTGATTTTATAGTTAATTACAATACAATTACAAGTTACAACTATATGCTATAACTTCCCAACTGTGTTTTTATACTTAATTACAATAAAATTACAAATATGTCCTAGAACTTTGCAATTGTTTTTGTAAGTACAATAAAATTACAACTTTATGTTGTAACTTTACAATTGTTTTTATACTTAATCACAATATAATTATAATTATATGCTGTAACTTCACAATAGTGATTTCATAGTTAATTACACTATTTAAATACAGAATTACAGTCCTTGTTGTACTTACGTCATTATAGTTGTACACATTTACTGAGAAAGTGACGCAATTATTTGGCAGTTTGAGCATAATGTAAGCATTGTACATTTATTTGTGACATGTGCAGGACAGAGTATAAATGTGTATAATGGATAAAAGAGACATACTGAAGTCATACGAAAAAAAGGCAAATTTTACAATAATCTTGTAGTTTTTCAGCACATTTCTCCAAAATGTGAATGGAGGACATTACAAAAAAAAAGTGTAACTTGTGGATCCTCTCACCCTGGCACTTTAACATTTGATTACCAAAGCGATTGTTTTCTCAGCTATAATACAATGCATACAGGCTTTATTACTATTTTTTTTACACTGAAACAGGGATAACCATGTTCAAATATCGGACCCCATTAACAAATGATTTATAGTCATTAACAATAACAAATGTTTGACAACAATAAAAGCTGTGTGAATAGTCTTCAACCCGTTGCTATGCTTGATTAGAATGGCAATAACCATTGTACAGTTTTGTATACAGTGATGAAATAATACAGACAGGCCGTGAGGAGACAAGTTGCAGAGTCTTTGAGGCAATGATCAATTCATTTTTGACAGGCGCGCTCCTCTTAAGTTGATTGGCTGGTGCAAGGCTGTCTCCTTGTGGTCAACAGTGCACACTGCATGCCTGTTTTCCTCCGGTTCCTCGGTTGTTCTTTGTCCTATTGCACAAGTTCTCTTCCAGCAGAGAGACGAAAATAAGTCAGTGTGTGTTTCCTCCACAAATGCTGGCCCAAAAAAAAAAAAAAAAAACTCAAGAAAACTCCTGTACAGTGTCACATTTTTAAATAAATACTCTCCAATAACAAAACCAGGACGTTATAGCTTTTATACAACAAAAACAACAACAAAATGATAATCGCAACTCCTCCTCCGTGTAAGTCAGCACCGACGTCTGGTGTGAAAAAAGTAAACACAAGTTCAACACCGGCAGGTTTTAAATATTTGTATTCAAATGAAATCTCAAGCCCGCGTGGAAGAGGACTCAGAGATTTTACATAGAGACATGGATTTTTCTTTTAAAAAACATTTTTTTCTCTGTTGGATAAATAAAAAAAGCAAAACAAGTGAAATAGTCCGCCTTAATGTCTGCTAAGCCAAGTCCCGCCTCTCCTCCTGTCATAGCTTCCCCAGGTGAAAGAGGACCTGGCAAATGATGGCCACCACGCCTGCGTTGAGGACGGAAGAAATGGAAATGTCTAACAATCTGCTTTCGTAGAGCACAAACTCTGCTTTGTTCTCCTCCACTTGGGCCATGGCCAACAGGCCTTTAGCTGCTCTACACAACATGCTAACGCTGGGTGCCTCCATGTGGGCGTGGCTCATGTGCAGCAAGCTGTGAGGGTTCTGCTGGTACTGGGCCATGCTGACGCCGTCCTCTAAGAAGGCCACCAAATTGCCCACGCTTCCTTTCTGCGCGGCTATGGCACGTGCGGCAGTGGGGTCTCCTTGCGCCAGGTGGGCGATGACGGCCACCGCCATCTCCCTGTACACCTGGGTCTTCCTCTGACCCACATAGCGGACCAGTATTGTAAAGAGTTTCTCCTGGCGACTGAAAGGAGGCGTGGCCAGAAGGAGATCCACGTTGCCGTTTTGTATGCTCAGCTTGCAGAGGCACTCCAGAACCAGCCTCTGAGGGGTGAGCTGGGAGTAGGCCGCCGCCGAAGGGAAGGGGTCCTGGGCTTCGGCGGAAGGGCACACCATCCAGTGAAGGAGGCCGTCCAAGATTGGCAGGCAGATGGTGTCGGGATAGGCGGACAGATCCAGCTGGCCTGAGATGTTTGCCAGTGTGACCATCGCATTCTCTCTGAGCAGACTCAGACACTCCCACCACCACTCGTCTTTGCTGCCCTTCTCGTCTATTTGACAGCCGGGGGGCAATCTGTTCCTCTCGGGGTGCTGGTGGTGCAGCAGGAGGAGCCGGCCCAGAAGAAGGACCAGCGCGGGGTGCCGAGACAAATCCGAGTCGTTCCCCGGGATGAAGGACAAGCCGCGGACGATGTTGGAGACGCAGAGGCAGCGCTTGGTTAGTGATTCTTGCCAGGCTGCGCTCGTAGACAGCGGGGCTTCGTCCAGGCAGCGTGGCTCGTCCTCCAGCAAGGTGATGCGGTCCCGTTCTCCGTCCGGGTGCACCCTAAAAGGGTAGGAGGGCATTGAGCGTGCGGGGTGGGCGTGGGAGAGAGCGTCAACCCGCGCACACAGAACATCGTCGATTGTGGCGGAGATATGTTTCATCGCTTGCTCCTTCCCGACAGGTGTCTCGTTTTCTTTGTCCTCTGCCCTGGCAGGTGGATCACTGCGGGGTTCGAAATATGTTTGAATGTGCGACGTGGTGTCCCCACCACCAGCCTGCCAGTGGAGCAGCCCACTGCTGAACTCCTCAACCAAATCACCCATCATGTCTTCACTGAAGTCCTCTCTCTCAACAATGCTAATGGGGAACTTGTCATATTTGCTAGCTTGTTTGGGTTTGGACTGCTGCTCAGCGTCACACACATGTTTACTTTCTGCTTTCTTTTCACCCTCCTCTTTGTCTTCTTCACCCTTTTTTATGCACCCACCAGCCTCCCTTCCATCAGGTGACACAGGTTGTCCACAAGCAGAAAGAGATTCCTCCATTTTGTTCCCTAGTAGGTCCTCTGGCACCTCCATACATGATACAGCTTCTGGTATCAGCTGGACAGTACTTTCACTTTCACCGTCCAGGGTTGGTTCTTCATTCTTATCAGAGGTGAGATTCATCAAGCTTTTCTGTGCCACCATTCCTACTTCAAACTCTTCCAGGATGCCGAAGATCTCAATCAGGCAACGGCGGAAGTACTCGACGACGAGCTCCAAAAAGCCCGGCAACTAGACACAGAAAACATGTAAACAACATGAGTCAGATCTGTTGAGGAAAAGATTTTGTCATTAGTATGAAGGAAACAGTGCCGCCACAAAGTAGGGGTGTAACGGTACGTGTATTTGTATTGAACCGTTTCGGTACGGGGGTTTCGGTTCGGTTCAGAGGTGTACCGAACGAGTTTCCACACGAACATATTAAGTAGCCGCCTCAGCTTCCTTCTGCCTCTGTCACTATGTCAGTACTCTACACAGCACCCAGCATTGTCCCACCCACACAACAATCTGATTGGTTACAAACAGAGCGGTAACAGCCAATTAGCAGTGCGTATTCAGAGCACATGTAGTCAGTGCTTAGCGTTTAGCAGGTAAGCATCAGGCAGCGGACTCTCCCCAAATTATAATAAACACCTCCCAGTCAACTAATAGTAACATCACTATGAGCCCATGGACCTTCTAGAAATATAAAATGCAGCTCAGCCCGCCCGCAGTCCTGGCTTGAGGTGAAGGCTAATTCGCTTTTAGCGTAACGTTAGCTCGTTTTGCGGTGTGTGTGTGTGCGTGTGTGTGTGTGTTACGGACAGCAAAACCCTGTCTGTCTGTTATTTCACCTGACCTTTCTCTGTGTTGATTGAGCTGTGTTGAAGCAGCAAAAAAGGACATTATGTTAAATGAAGAGTTTCTGTCTCTGATAGTTGATATAATAATGTAAGTGCATCATTAAGCCTACATGAACTCCATGGTGTTCAGGGATGAATAGTCTCTCCTATTGCTATTGTACAATTTTTTCAGCTATAGTTACATTAATCATTAGTAATGCAGCAGCCTAGTTTTGAATGGCAGGGTCCCTGCTATCACATGTTGATAAAAATATAACATTTACATAATAAATCAACTACAGGATTCCCAAATGCTGTAATAATTTAAATTAAGCATGATGAGTTGACTTGAAACTGTTTAATGTTGCACTTTTTATATGTAGAAGAAAAGTTTTGTCATTTTATTTAATCTGAGCAACAACTTGAGGCAGTTTAATGTTGATTAACGTGGGCAGAATTATTATAGTGTTCCCAATGTTAAAAGGATAAAGCCATTGTTTACAAATTTGGTAAAAAAATAACCAAAAAATGTATATTTTGTTGTTTTCTTACTGTACCGAAAATTAACCGAACCGTGACCTCTAAACCGAGGTACGTACCGAACCAAATTTGTTGTGTACCGTTACACCCCTACCACCAAGGTGGCTGCCACATAACCATTACATGCATTGCTTTTAAAGAAATGTTTCCCCCACCAAGAAGGCTGCCACATAACCACTACATGCATTCAAGTACATCTAAGTTGCTCTCACTTTAGGTCTACCGGTAAGTTGGGTGCCCACTTTAAGTCTAAGTCGCGTCCACTTAAAGATGTGCCCACAGGGGGCACGACAACGGAGTGAAGTGTGTCTGAAACGGAAGTGAAGCTGGAGAGACAATACGAGGATTGCATATAATCAGCTGAAAAAGCAATACTGTACATTCAACCACCGAAATAATGAAAACCATGGTGCGTCGCATTAGCCATCTTGGATAAAGTATAAATCAAGTGTCCACTCTCGTGTTGTCGGCGCCACTGTGGGCATGTCTTTAAGACAAGGTTCACTTCCGTTGTTGTCACCCCTGTGGGCGCGACCGCGGCTCGACCCTTCTCTATGCATTGCCTTTAATGGAAACGTTGCCCCCACCAAGATGGCTGCCACATGGGCATGTCAGTGTGATGTGTTCGTGTCTATGTGTTAACAGTAGAAGACAACTTCAGCCTGGATACATTTGCAAAGACCGATTCATTAGGATTCGGGTTTACATTGAGATGTCTTGCTACTGTTTGACAGGACCCCTTAAATACTGAAATAACATTAGCTGCCTACACAGCTGCCTAATTTAAATAAAAAAACAACAACTATATTCTTTGGCTCCCTTTACACTGCACACCAAATCTGATTTTTTCCCCTCAAGTAACACAGATCAGATATTTTTTGCCAGTCTAAATGCTTCAAAGTGCTTCAAATCATATCTTTTTGCGTCAGATTCGGGCCACATCAGGAGGTATTCTAAATCCCTTAGTAATCTGATCTTTTCTAATGTATACATGCATTCATACATTATATTACTTTAATACTTTTTTGTAAAATAAAAAACAATCTTTTATTTTGCAAAGTAGTAGTAGTAGCGACGCCCTTGTTCATAATCAGAATCCGGTCGACTTCCTTTGTTAACACTTTATTGAACTGCGCATGCAAGTGACATCGGGTGCCACATGGGCCACATTGGGGCCTCTGCGCATTTACACTGGAGTCTGATGAAGATTACATTTTACTTGTAATCTAAACAGGCAGCTGGAAAAAATCGGATTTATAAAAAATACAATTATTTAAACTTTGGCCCGCAGTGTAAACGTAGTCTTTGAGCTCAATTGGTCACTATTTAATCCAAGAAGAAAATGGAACCAATCTCCCAAGCATAAAAAGTATATTAATTTCTAATGAGAGAATGTCGCGTAAAATGTGGATTTGTGGAAAATGCGGCCATTTTTTGGAAAGCGTTAATAGATAGCCTGCACATTCTAAATTTGCTGAACATTTTGGTCTTTTGCTCGATATGTATCTGATGAGAAATGTGGGAGGAGACGCCTGTCAGAACAAAAGGGCGTAATAGGATTAATACATTGATGAACAATTGTTGCAGAGTTTTATGTTTGAATGCTAACAACATTCACATGTTTAAAATCACAGGAATGGAGGTGGGACAACTGAAACACAAAGATTAGCAGACAACTGAGACTCATGCAATTGCAAATCGGTTCTCTTCATTCACTGAAAAGAGTTGCTAAAAAGACTTGATTCGTTCGAAAACGTCACATCTCTAATGCGCCTCGTCATCGATCAGCCGTTTACCTGCGAGAGATTAAAGGAGGCCACAGTGCTGTCGTCATACAGCAGAATGTTGATGGTGTCCAGCGCCCATGTGCTCTCTGCCAACAGGCCAGACTTCAAAGACATCATCACGCGCCAAGCCTCAGGCGTACCTAAGTTAAAAAACGGAGAGAGAGAGGAAAAGCTTCTCACTTTTGGCCCAAAACTGCTTTAAACCAGTCATCATTACTCAACTTTTCATTGGTAATTTGAGGTAATCAAGCTCTTTTATTAAACAGCTCCATGTCATATTTAAATCCACTTCCAATATTACACTGGCATAGAAACAGGAGTTCAGAACATTCCATAATAAATATCAATAATCAATACAAGGAATTTTGTCAAATTTCCATTCCAAATAGAAATATATCTAAATTAGCATTATATTTTAGTTTTCAGTTTTATTAAGATTATTATTTGACACATTTCTATTTTATTCCATAAATACAACATATTAATATGCCCAGATGATAAAATCCAACACAAATGAATGCTGCATCTCACCCGTGTCCTTGGAGGTGAGCTTGCGTCGATGCCTGAGGTTGGGCATGGTGCCCTCCACTGATCCCGGTGGGTAGTTGAGGTCCCTCCTCAGGTTGGGAGGGAACTGACCCAGTGGACCGCATCCCTGAGATCCCATCATGGGCATCCCGGGTTTTGACATCTTCATGGCTGACATGAAAGCCACTTTGCTGGGCGACACCCGAGAGTCCATGGCCCGCTGGAACGCCCCTGGACTGGGCGCTCTGGGCAGGTGGTTCGCCATGGACTGGCAGTTGGAATAAGACGAAGAGGGGTGGCGTGATGTAAAGGGAGACATACCGCCCGGTGATGACATATAAGGAGACGGCCGGTGCCATTGATCCTGCCCGGCACGCCCATCCATATCTTCTCTGCCGATGGAGCCGTAAGGGGGCATTTGGGTTGGAGGTCCTTGTCGATTGGGGTAGGGATAGCCCAGGTCTGTCCTGGACGGCCACATGTTGGCTCCGTCACCAGTGTGGTTGGTGGTCGGCCCCCCACTCATCATGCTGTGCTGACTTGGCATTGAAGAAGCCATGCGGTCACGGGGGTAGGTGTAAGGGAACTGTCCTTGGAGGGGTCTGGTATCTGGGCCTGAATAGCCCCCACCGTAGTGGTTGTACATTTCTGTCTGCTGGTTGGAGTACTGCATGCCGTACATGTCGCTCTCGTGCCTTTTCGGTGGGGGTCCGTACATACTATCCATGGGCCTTTTGTAGCTCTGCCCAAGCAAAGAAGGACTTTGTTAGTAAACATATTCTTAAAATATTCTTCTAACGCACAACTATGTATATATATGCTGTCAAATTATACAATTTTCTTAATCAGATTAATCACACTTTTAATTGGATTCATCTCGATTAATCCCAGGTTATTACTCGCTTACACAATTTAACTTATCTTAAAAAAGACCCGAATATTCAGACACAAATCTAACTTTATTGTCAGAAAGTCACCCAGGAACATTTTTTACATGTGTTGCTTGAATGCACTACCATCCATCCATCCATCCATCCATCCATCCATCTTCTTCTGCTTATCCGAGGTCGTTAGAGAGCCCACAACAGATTCCCCAGGCACTACTTCCTCATAGGTCTTCAAAGTATTCCCTCCACCGATTCACAACATCTGCAGTCGAGGTCAGCAGAACACCATCCTCACCATACACGGTGTTGACAGTGCACTGTTCCCCCTCCTGAGGCGGCGGGCGGTGGTCCAGAATCGCTTCGAAGCCGTTCGGAAGTCATTTTCCATGGCTTCCCCGAACTCCTCCCATGTCCGAGTTTTTGCCTCCGCGACCGCAGAAGCCGCACACCGCTTGGCCTGTCAGTACCTGCCTGCTGTCTCTGGAGTCCCATGATCCAAAAGGACCCGGTAGGACTCTTTCTTCAGCTTGACGGCATCCCTCACCGCTGGTGTCCACCATCCAGTTCTGGGATTACCACCACGACAGGTACCAACCACCTTGCGGCCACAGCTCTGATCGGCCGCCTCGACAATCGTGGTACGGAAACATGGTCTACTCGGACCATGTTCAAAGTTCTTTTGGAGATGGGAATTGAAACTCTCAAGCAATCAATCAACATTTACTTATGTAGCCCCTAAATCACGAGTGTCTCAAAGGGCTGCACGAGCCACAACGACACTCTCTGACAAGAGACTCTGCTAGACTTTCCCAGCAGACCCTCACAATGCGTTTGGGCTGCCAGGTCTGTCCGGCATCCTCCCCCACCATCAGAGCCAACTCACCACCAGCTGGTGATCGATAGAAAGCTCTGCCCCTGTCTTCACCCGAGTGTCCAAAACATGACACCGCAAATCCGATGACACAACTACAAAGTCGATTATCAAACTGCGGCCTCGGGTGCCCTGGTGCATGGTGAATGCACAACATTTACTCAAAACCTAATAAGTGTTATCAAAAGTCCTGATGGAGTTTATTTTGAAGTAAAATTTGCCAACGACCACACCAGCCGGAGCATAAATAGTGTGATTAATCCGCGTAAATACATGATTAAAATTTGGTTTGCGATACCAGGCTAATGTCATAATAATAATTGAATGTCTTTTGTTTTTGGTACCAAAAATCACAAAGTTATTTCTTTAATAATGAATCACAATGTATTCATAATAAACTATAAAGAAATATTAGAAAGTTAATTTGCTTGTTTGGTCAAGCAATTTGAAAGAGATATTACAAAACAATGTTTTCAATAAAAGTAAAAGTGATATTCATCCATATCATTCATAATTTTTATGAATTTCACATTGTTTTTAAACTATTATTATTTTCTATAAAATGTGTGTTCATCATTTTTAGGAACAGATTTTTGCATGATTTCTTATGGGCAAAACTTTTTTTTTTACCAGACTTTTTGGAAATGACTACAGACAAAAACCGAGGTATTATTACCAGGGGCGCCGCTAGGGATTTTGGGCCCCATGAAAATAATCTTTACAGGGCCCCCAACACAGTGTCATTATTTTTTCTGTATTATAATTTCATCATCATTAGGGGCCTCTCTGGGCCCCCCTCCATCATGGGCCCCTAGAATCCGTCTCCTTTACCCCCCCTTTTCGGCACCCCTGATTATTACCATTATTATTGTAACAGTTATTACTACTATTATTACGACTATCAAGACATGCTTCTCATCATTACTCTTGTCTAAAATGCATAATAAATACATGGATCACATAAGACAGTGAACATTTTCAACACCATCTTTTGTGAATGAGGGCCTATTATCATTCATCACTTTCCATTAAAAGGAGAATAAATACTGACTGTGAATAGAGGAAGTATCTCACCTGTTGTTGTTGGTACATTCCAGAGGGATGCATCCCGTACGGCATGCCAGGATACTGCGGACTGTAGCCATCATGTCTGCAAAGTGGAATGAGATAAAATGTAACACTCACAGCTAGAGGTTGGAAAAATTATCGATTCTCCACTGCATCGCGATTACAACGTTGACGATGCTGAATCGATAGACAAATGTCCAAAATACAGACGGTTTTAAAATGCAAATCTACAGTAGTGCGGACACACAAGGAGGAGGGAGGAGAGGAGAACATGCTAACCGCAGCGCTAAGGTAGCTTAAATGCGAAGTAGTGAAACAACAATTGAGTCTTTGAGCCGCAGGTTTGTAGCGACTGGGGGTGATAAAGTGTCTGAACATTCTGTGGTTTTAGAAGGCAAATCATCAAAACAAGGATGCATGCTCGCCAAGTAAGAACAATTTAAGGAATCCTGGGTGGATCTTGCGCGAGAGGAAGAGGGGGGGTTAATAATTTTGCAATGCAGTCTGCTGAAAACAATGAATAGTGGCACTTAACATAGCAACTGACGCTGTGGTTAAAATGTATTTGCCACAAAACACCTTTTAAAGGGGAACATTATCACCAGACCTATGTAAGCGTCAATATATACCTTGATGTTGCAGAAAAAAATACCATATATTTTTTTAACCGATTTCCGAACTCTAAATGGGTGAATTTTGGTGAATTAAACGCCTTTCTAATATTCGCTCTCGGAGCGATGACGTCACAACGTGGCGTCACATCGGGAAGCAATCCGCCATTTTCTCAAACACCGAGTCAAATCAGCTCTGTTATTCTCCGTTTTTTCGTCTGTTTTCCGTACCTTGGAGACATCATGCCTCGTCGGTGTGTTGTCGGAGGGTGTAACAACACGAACAGGGACGGATTCAAGTTGCACCAGTGGCAAGAAATTGGACGTTTGTTCCGCACACTTTACCGACGAAAGCTATGCTACGACAGAGATGGCAAGAATGTGTGGATATCCTGCGACACTCAAAGCAGATGCATTTCCAACGATAAAGTCAAAGAAATCTGCCGCCAGACCCCCATTGAATCTGCCGGAGTGTGTGAGCAATTCAGGGACAAAGGACCTCGGTAGCACGGCAAGCAATGGCGGCAGTTTGTTCCCACAGACGAGCGAGCTAAACCCCCTATCGACCCTAGCTTCCCTGACATCAACTCCAAAACTGGACAGATCAGCTTTCAGGAAAAGAGCGCGGATGAGGGTGTGTCTCCAGAATATATTAATTGATGAAAATTGGGGTGTCTGCACTCTCAAAGTGCATGTTGTTGCCAAATGTATTTCATATGCTGTAAACCTAGTTCATAGTTGTTAGTTTCCTTTAATGCCAAACAAACACATACCAATTGTTGGTTAAAAGGCGATTGCCGAATTCGTCCTCGCTTTCTCCCGTGTCGCTGGCTGTCGTGTCGTTTTCGTCGTTTTCGCTTGCATACGGTTCAAACCGATATGGCTCAATAGCTTCAGTTTCTTCTTCAATTTCGTTTTCGCTACCTGCCTCCACACTACAACCATCCGTTTCAATACATTCGTAATCTGTTGAATCGCTTAAGCCGCTGAAATCCGAGTCTGAATCCGAGCTAATGTCGCCACAGCTTGCTGTTCTTTCCGCCATGTTTGTTTGTGTTGGCTTCACTATGTGACGTCAGAGGAAAATGGACGGGTGTTTATAACGATGGTTAAAATCAGGCACTTTGAAGCTTTTTTACGGATATTGCGTGATGGGTAAAATTTTGAAAAAAAATTTGAAAAATATAATAAGCCACTGGGAACTGATTTTTAATGGTTTTAACCATTCTGAAATTGTGATAATGTTCCCCTTTAAGATATTCAACACTCTGCCATCTGGCGGCTAATACTATAGAATAGTGCACCCCCCAGTTTGTCACATTTCAGCTGTGATGAATGGAGCCATATGAATCTATGAATCCCCTTCCTCCTGCAGGGAATAAGCGGTAGAAAATGGATGGATGGATGGATAAAGTCTGCCATAATCAAGGAATAGGTTAGAATAGAACAGAAAGTTTATGGTTTCCAATCCTGGTATGTGCTTTAAGAAAAATACAATTATTAGTAAGTACTAAATCAAAACTATGGGTACATGTACACAGATAAACCATGTAGCAGGTAAAACACAAATTGTAGCAATTTGTTACAATATTCAGTAATTTCACTTCACTTTAGATGGGCGTGCTTTACTCCGCTAATATTTAACATCAAGCCAAGCAGCTGTGTGCACGTCTACGTATCTACATGTGCACAACAGGGGAGCTGGTTAACTCATGAGAGTAGCATACAGTATGTATGTTTGTGAGAATGGCAACGTGTTGCTGAGTGACGCCAGTGAGTGAGTGGGCAAGTAAAGAGAGAGAGGGAGCGTATGCACTGCGCAGTAGAGTGATAAACGGGTCCGGTTGTGTCCTGCAAAACTAATAATAAAGCGACTGTCACGAATCGGCAGTCTCAGCATTCTGACCGCAAAGCGGAGCTTATCAGACCCATTGCGAGTAAAGTGAAGGGTGTTACTCCCGACGAAAACATCCGCCCTGGAAAGAACATCTGCCCTGTGTTCCTCAACTGCGGTCTGCACCGGAGCCAAACAGCAGGACAGGTGTGACAACTACATTATTACCTGTCACTCTTTATAACTCCTTGTGCGGCTCTGAATGTTCATTATTTAAATCTTTACCTGAGTTTGAAGCAAAGGTGGTAATATTAATCGCCACATTTGGTGACGCATGTTTTAAAGCAGAACTTGAAGCGCGACGCCTCCCTGTTTAAAGCGTTACCTTTATCGTTAGTTTTGAAGCCCGAATACCTCCATATTGCACTTCACCACCCTCTGTATTAACCAGTAGAATTGTCTTTGTTTGCCATTCTTCCTCTCCACGATGCTATTAATTCTATGCCCTTTGTGTGTGCGTTTTGTCACACTCAACATCTCGCACCACAGATACCACTAGGTCCAAACACTATTACTTAAGTCTTTTTTTCATTGAAATTTAAGAAATTTAGGGCCATCCAGGCCTTGACACCATCAAGACAAATCAAATCAAATCAAATCAACTTTATTTATAAAGCACATTTAAAATTTACCACAGGGGTAGCCAAAGTGCTGTACAATGGACAGGTTAAAAGATAAAACGAGTACCGAGCAAACACAACACAACACAAACAGAACACGATAAAAAATAAATAAATAAAATAGAATAAATAAAAACATAAAAACATAAAAACAGGTTCACAGCAGGTGTATTATGGGGCGCCATTGCAGGATGGATATCACTCAGTAGTGGCTGCATTAAAGAGGTATGATATCTCTTTAACGGAGACACACACACACACACACACACACACACACACACACACACACACACACACACGTATGTATATATATATATATATATATATATATATATATATATATATATATATATATATATATATATATATCCTGTGCACACGCATGTCCAACGGAAATAAAACAGTAGCCAAGAAGGAGCCATTTATACATATGAATATAATAATTAGAATAAATATAGAATATAAATGCATATAAAGTACTATCATACATTTGTAATGTACAGAGATCCCAGGAAGGTAAAAAAAGAGAATTGACAAATATCAGGCAAAGTTCAAGAGGGCCGGCCCATTTGGGGTTGAAGAGATTTGACCATTTTTAAGATACTTTGGAAGGCATTTCCTACATAGATATTCTGTCAAAATGTAAGAAAACTTAACAACGGTTTCTATCTATTAGATGCTATAAACTGAAAGCCACACCTCATTTTCATGACTGTACCACAGCATCAATAGTTTGTTTTTGTTGAGAAAATATCTTCACTATATCAATATTAGCCATTCCAAATTGTACAGCATTCATAGTTTACTTTATCAGTTCAAGGCTTTGTTTAAGTTGAGAAAATCTCTTCACTACATCACTATAAGGAATACATGAGATATGATGGCTATACTTGATAACAAATATTGTAATTGTAAAAACTCAAATATTTTTTCGAACTAGTGAGTCAGTTAATAAAGTCATGGATGTAAGATTAAACTCATGGTATCTGCTACAGGTTTGTTTGTTTAATAATAACATGAAGCTTTTTATAACATGTAATCTTAATAAATTCATGATTATACTTTATAGTGCTTTACAGGCAACTTTAGTAGCCATGTAGCAGCACTGGATCTAGTACACGTTAGTGTGTTTTGTCATTTAAATCATGATTAAAATCATGAGACATAAAATCTACTGCTCAACATCAATACATTTATGAAACAGGACGTGTGTTACAGCACTTATGTTGCCAAAACGATATCTCCTGCTTTTCCCCATCTACTGACTACTTTCACCCTCCTTACCGCCTCACTTGTGAATCTAAATCGCGAATCTAGCGCGATCCAAACTCAACATTTTCTGAACCATT
>NC_084555.2:31207500-31262500 GCF_033978685.3 Nerophis lumbriciformis
GAACATACAAATCCTTTTTTTATTGAATCTAAATTACTAAAATTTTATGATTTGGTGCAGCTGCACGCAGCAAAAATTATGTACAAAGCTATTTATAACCTGCTACCCAAGAATGTACAACAATTCTTCAAGAGAAATATAACCTTAGAGAAAAATCTAATTTAAAACATCTTAGAGAGACTTAGACTTAGACTTCCTTTTATTGTCCTTCAAATTTGAACTTTACAGTACAGATAAGAATGACATGTCGTTGCATTAGCTCATGGTAGTGCAGGATAAAAGAGCAATAAGGTGCAGATATAAATAAATAGATTACTGTACAGATAAATACAGTGTATTGCACTTTTGCATATGCATCCACGTTTATGGATGTGTGTTATATTGTCTTTATATTCCAGCGAGTTAATCCATTTTTGGATTGTTTGTTTGTTTGCACGTACAACATTTAAGATTCATAGCATATCAGTATGTGGAATTCAATTATGGAATGGGTTGAGCAAAGAAATCAAACATTGTACTAATATGACTCAGTTCAAGAGGTTGCTCAAGCTACAAGTGTTTACTAAGTACAAAGAAGAAAAATGTTGATTAATATCTTGAACTTAATTGAAATTTGTGTATGATTCATATCATTATGAGAATCAGAATTGACTTCACTATAGAATGTAAACTGTGTTACAAGATGAGAACAGGAAGTGAAGATATGTGTTAGAAATTAATATGAAGTAGAAAAGGGATAGGATTAAATAAGCCTTACTTCTTACTCCTTTTCGGACATGTTGTAAAGAGAAATGAGAATCTGCAAGCTACAGTATATGACGTATCACATGTAAATGTTTGCATGTTCGAAATAAACTGATACTATACCATAAATATACACATACATATATACATACAAATACACATACATACGCAATACAATATATGTTTTTAACTGAAATGCATTGTGTTTACTCAATATTTTTATGTGAGCCATTTCTACACAATTGAATGCAACCATTAAATGCTAAGAAAATACCGTTTTACCACTGGTAATCAGTTCATTTTGTGCAGTTTGTTTAGTTTATCTCTGTCATCGTGATATGACAGAGAAGATGGAGCCTATCCCAACTGACTGCACGAGAAGAGGCAAGATACACATGTAATTGTGTTGCTCTATGTATTGCTTGTGTCAGTCCTAAAAAAAACTACCACATGGTGAAAAAACATGATTTCTTTTGCTAGAAAAAAAATCAAGGATCATATCAGAAAGAATGTCTGATATCTTCTGTTGTAAAGTGGAATAACATATGAGCTCATGACTTCATCTTCCAATCATAACTGACGTCTTTTTTTTTTTGAGGAAACTAAATTGTGCAAACATTCCGCAGAAATCAATGGTCAACTTTAACAACTGTGCCATCAGCAGTGTCCTCACTTACGGATTTTTAGTGTGGTTTGCTAGCTGCACTAAAGCGAACCAACAGGCCCTCCAGCGAGTGGTTAAAGCGGCGGGGAAAATTACAAGGACGATACTCCCAGAGATGAGTGCCATGTACACAACTCGCTGCCTAAAGCGAGTACACAACATCCTGAAGGACAGATACCACCCAGCACATGGCCTCTTCAACCTGCTACCCTCTGGAAGGAGGTATAGATCGATTCGCGCCAGGACCACCAGAATGTCTCACAGGCTGTGAGACTGCTAAATGAACAGCCTGCCCCTTTGCTGCCCCGGACCATCTTATTACCTCACTCTTCACCACCTCAATAATTGTGCTCTGGACATTGCATTGCTGCAACATCAACGTAACACCCATCAGACATCTGACTGTTCCCACCCCCACGTCCCTCTTATCGCGATCTTCCTGACAATGCTAAAATGCTAAAATGTAAACTATCGTCAACCTGCACATCAATGCAGTTTCTATGCCGCTGGACAAAGCTCAAACAAAATCTCGTTGTTCATGTATGACTTAAGTGTTATTATGACAATGACAATAAAGGAATTGATTGATTGATTGATTGATCAAGCCTCAAGTCTACTTTCCCCTTCCTTTCCTGACGTATACGCTTCAGTCTAAAAGTGTCACAAGATATTTTATGAAATGTAAACTATGACCCAAATGAGTCATGACTGATGCTGCAATGGTGGAAAATGCACCCAGTCAAGATCCAAATAAACAAGCAGTAAGTGTAGAAAAAGAGAAGGTACCTGTTGGGTGCGACCTGTCCAAGAGGGGTGGCCGCACGTGTCGGAGGAATGAGCTCTCCTGCACATTCCACTGTGGAACTGCTGCCAGAAGATTGAGGTGTGTGTGGACCTTGGAGGGAGCCGCCTGAGTTAGCTGGAAGACAGTAATGGTATATGTTAGATTTCCAACAAGCTTAACTGCAAAATAAACAGCAAAAAATGTTCTCCCATTCTCCAGATTTTCATTGTCAGGTATTGGCAGTACCTTGGTTCTGTATTCCAGAGAATACTTTGGACTTTAGGCAAAAGCCCTGATGTACATTAGCACTACAGAAAACTGCTCACATAGATGGGAACAGCATCACTCTTACTGAGGGACCAGTGAAGGACACAAGAAGCATGAAACAGATGGAAATCATTATGAGGGAACCATTCAAATAGTTTGTTTGTTTAAAGTTAAATCATTGATAGAATATTTCGTATCATAAAGGGTCAAACACACAATTTATTTGTCCCTGATAAATAATACTGGCTCCTTAGTGCTTAATTTGAATATTTGATTTTGTAATTTTTGTAATTTGGATTTTGTGTGTTCATTAGTTAATACATTTTAATTTGTTAAATAATAACATATTTTTTTTCAACACACAATGATAACTGTGTTGTCCAGTTGTTACATTTTGATTTCGTACACTTCTAAGTCTCATGTGCAAGTATTTTGAAGGAGATGTTGCATGCAGTTGCAATTCGAAAACGTAAGATGGCAATAGTGTATAGACTACAGTGTGTAGACTTGTCAGGAAGTCATCCTTCCCAATAAACTGAGTCTAGTACTTTGTTGCACTCTAAAAGGTGTTTATACTGTAAACATTGTTCTTATTAAACACAAGCGGTTTGATAGTAACGTGCATCTTATTTGCAGTTTTCACTATCATAATTGGAGGAGTTGAAATTGCCAAGTACCGTATTTTTCGGAGTATAAGTCGCACCGGAGTATAAGTCGCACTTGCCGAAAATGCATAATAAAGAAGGAAAAAAACATATATAAATCGCACTGGAGCCCGGCCAAACTATGAAAAAAGCTGCGACTTATAGTCCGAAAAATACGGTAAAATTGCTCATGCTAATCAGTAGTATGTCTATGGCAAAGCCAATGTAAATTAGCATTGAGCTACCACATTTTGAAAAGTGGAGACTTACTGATGTTTCAGCATTTTCTAGTATCAGGCATACTGATTGATTGATTGATTGAGAAGTTTATTGACATCTTAAAGAATTGAATCCATGTAATGCTTTAAAAAGGCAAATGGATGGCACAAAAAGCCAAAAGGCTTGTTTCCATAGTGGTCCATTAAATATTCATCACATTTGATACATTCAATAATAAAGGATATATAACCTGTAACATGTATATTAAAAAAATGGATGAATGATGTACATATACACAGTATACATGTCAGGTGATTTGAAAAACAATATATACCAAAAATGGGGGGGGGGGGGGGTACAGTATATACACTATGTACATGACACTAACATGACACTATGTACATGACTATGCACATGTTGACTCCAAAATGGGGGGGGGGGGGGTACAGTATATACACTATGTACATGACACTAACATGACACTATGTACATGACTATGCACATGTTGACTCCAAGAGTGTGCAAAACAGAATGAGAAAATTTAAATACACTATAACCACATATCAACCTGTTTGATGCTTCGAAGAGTAGCTGGGGATCAATTTTGGTTCAGATCAGGTCGAGGTTGAGCTGAGCCATGATTTTATGGCAGTTTTAAAATTTAGTAGGGATGTTCGAATTTTAAGGTCTGTTGGTACTGCATTCCACTGTGTGGTGGCAAAATAGCAGAATGCATTTTTTCCCATGAGAGTCTTGAATTTGGGGGTAACGAGGTCTGAGGAACTCCCTCTTGTGTAGTACCTGTGAGCATCACTTACTCTGGTGAAACAGTTGGACAGGTACTTGGGGACAGTTTCTCTGAGTATTTTGAATACCAGGCGTTTTTGGTGTACTCTTTCCTCAACTCTAAGCCATCCCAATTTGGTAAAGTGGGCTTGAGTTAGGTGAGTCCTGTATGGGAGTTTGAGCAGGAGTCTCACCAGCTTGTTTTGGGAAGTTTGCAGTTTGGTTTTTAGTGGCTTGGGGATACTGGTGAACCATGAGGTGCAGGCGTAGTCAAAATGACACCGTATGAGGCCACCGGCAAGGGTCTTAAGTGTATCCCTGTTGATTGACGCAGAAATCCTGCCCAAAAATCTAGTTTTATTATTGATCTTGGCGATCTAGGTGATTTGCTACTTGCTTTGTGGGCATTGAAAATTGTAAATTTACAGCCCGGTCGAGTATGTTATAAGTGCTGGTAGAGTGCTTGTTACCCCGCCAAGTGTTTGAGCCAGCAGACCAACATCAAAAGTATAAAAATATGGCGACGGTTGATTTTATGTGAATTGATACTTGGCAGGACCGATGGAATTTGGTCAATATCAGTAAAAGCACCCAATTTCGTACATATCACATTTCAAAATAGACATTTTAATCTAATCTTTAAACCTGCTCAGTGGCCTTGTGGTTAGAGTGTCCGCCCTGAGTCGTGAGGTCAAACCCTGGCCGAGTCATACCAAAGACTATAAAAATGGGACCCATTGCCTCCCTACTTGGCACTCAGCATTGAGGGTTGGAATTGGGGGTTAAATCACCAAATGATCCCCGAGCGCGGCCACCGCTGCTGCTCACTGCTCCCCTCACCCCTCAGGGGGTGAACAGGGGGATGGGTCAAATGCAGAGGATAATTTCACCACACCTAGTGTGTGTGTGACTATTGTTGGGACTTTAACTTTAATCTGGTGCAGACATAAAACAAAAAAACATATCTCTGTACACACTTTAAAAAAAAAAACTTTTTGCTTTACGTATGAAATATTCCCTGTGGGCTAATAAAAATCGAGCTGCGGACTGCACTTTGTTATAGCTAATAAGTACAACAAAAAGAATACAAAAGCAGAATAAAGGACAAGTTGATCTGATAAGGTATGACACCAAAATATGCTTCTCAGCATGTTGAGTAATACCAAAGACTATAAAAATGGGACCCGTTACCTCCCTGCTTGGCACTCAGCATCAAGGGTTGGAATTGGGGGTTAAATCACCAAAATGATTCCCGAGCAATGCCACCACTGCTGCTCACTGCTCCCCTCACCTCCCAGGGGGTGAACAAGGGTGATGGGTCAAATGCAGAGGGTAATTTCACCACACCTAGTGTGTGTGTGACTACCAGTGGTACTTTCACTTTAACTCAGATAAGCTTTGAACAAGAAGGTGGCGACTTGTCCAGGGTGTACCCCGCCTTCCATCAGCACCCCCCGCGACCCCGAAAGGGACAAGTGGAAGAAAATGGTTGGATGGATGGAAGATGCATTGTTTTGCAAAAGGTTTGATGTATACATCTTAACATATTGCTTACTGAGTCCACAGGTCAAGGCAGTGGCTGGACCTACCCCAGCTGATTTGGGCTTAAAGGCAGACAATGCACTGGACACTGAGGAATGGAAAGTCTACAATAGTGCCTCTACATTATAATATATTAATATTTACGTAACTTTCTGAAGGAGGCAATGTTTTATGTGCTTGACAGAGCTTATGCAGTACCTCTGTGATAAAACAATCTGGAGCTCTCTCTAAAAGTAGGTTAGTGTGTTGCGATGTTATGACGCCACAATTTAGTGACTTCTTGGAGTAAAGAGCCACAGGAGGGTGGTAAGCAGAGCACATAAAACCAAGGGATACAAAGTCCCTGAAGCAAATTTAATGTGAAAATATGGAGCGCCCTGCTTAAAAGATGACAAAGACAAAGGAAGAGTATGAAAACATCCTAATGAGCATTTAGTGGAAGAAGCTTTCCACTGGAACTGCCTCAGCGGCCTTTTACTGCGCCGCACGTTTCCAACAGGAAACGCAGACTAAAGCTTTAAAAATTCATACTAATTCTGAATTATTCAGCAAGCTCTATGAAGAGATGGGGGGAGACGGAGAAAGGACGAGAAAGAGAGGGAGAGATGGGTATCCCCGTGATGCTGAGAGGATAAGAGGTGGAACTCCACATTTTCTCAGAAGCACATGTAAACAAAGGTGGCTTTAACTGAGGTTTGCCATTCTTCAGGAGCAGACAGGCTGATGCACGAGAGTAGACGAAGGGGAGATGGGCGAGAGCATGAACTCAAGTACCCTTTGCTCCACATTTAGAGGGAGATGAATGACAGTGGAGGGGAAAATGTGTAAGAGTCACGTGGCTGACATTTTATGTGTGTCAGTGGGTGACATAATCCAGTGGTGGCGGGGGTTGTGAATAAAGGGGTGACAAAAAGGTCAGCTTTGTTTACATTATACATTGCAGCCATCGTTAATCACGCACGCACGCACGCACGCACAAAATGGCCCGCTGGACACCCCCTCAAGTGACATCGCCGCACTGTCAAGTCGATAAATAGACTGGCAGTCTCTGAAGGGTCGTTTTTATTTTCTGGGTGTATAAAGAAAGCAAGTATGTTATTTAGAATGACATTAGAAATAAAATTTAGAATGATGATAATTGCGAAGTGAAGATATTTTTGTAAAGTACTTTCTGACGTGCCCACCCATTACAGGACAACATTTTTTCACACTTTTTAAAATTAATGCTTTTATACTTTTTGACTCAAACTTGAATTTGATTTGGTGCATGTTTTCTACAAAAACAAACTCATGGAAATAAATGTATTTCCCAAATAAAAATGTCAACAATTACACTTTAACTTAAGAACTTATTTATTTTTAGAGCACAATAACAAATGTATTAAAATTACATAAATGAGCAAACCTTCCAGAATGTAGTGCAACTGCTTTACAAGATCAGTATTAACTGAGAGTGAGAACGTCGAAGGACATTTGTAATTTTTTTTCTTTTTAGTGACGAAGGAGGAAGGGGCTAGGAATTCTGTACGTTTGTGGTAAAATTCCATATGAATTAATTGACATTTTACATGCACCTATTCATACACATCTGTGTGATCTGTATATAAAGATACTATATTATCCTAAACAGTGGGAATGTATAATATTATTTTTGGTTTCAGACTCACTTTACTTTATTTCTGTCACTTTTTTCAGATGTTCGATCAGTATTACTACATGTATAATGATGCCATATGTACAGTATGGCACATATAGATTTTTGATTACATTTAATCATTACTTTTATTTACATCACATTCACACATGTACAACTGCTGCCATATCAAGAAACGTGTAGTATTCATCTTGACTTAAACATTGCCGTTCCGTTTTGTAGCATAAAAAGCTGCATTGCTCCAATATGGTGAATTTATATGGATAGGGGTTAAAAGAAATTTGTTGGCATTCATGCTGCTCCACAAATATTCAAGACTACTAAAGTAAAGGATGACCGTGACTAAATATTCTGTTTTTATTTCAAGGCACAATGGGGGGGGGGGGGGGGGGTACAGTTGCGACACATTGTTACTTTAAAGGCTCCATATAATACTACACATTCTACAGTATTAAATACATCCCAAAATAATAATAATAATAATAATAATAATAATAATGGTGTTGCTGTTGGAGTTTTACCGTTTAGTCAGCTCTGCTGGCAGCAAGCTATTTTATGTGTCTGTAGCTTTAATGCTAATGAGCTGTGTTTGTCCATGCCTGCCTGTGTGCTTGACTAAAAGGTGCACTTTTTACATATCCGCTGTAAGTTTGAACAAAATAGATTTGCTATTTCAAAAACAACGCCACATTAAGGGGTGGAGGACACTAGCATAACTATGATAGCTACAGTGAACACTACAGTCACATTACATTGTGTGATCCGTCTGTTTTTAATTTTTTTTAAATTTATTGTAGTTGAATTTAGTTGAATGTTTTATGCGCTACACCGTCTTTAGTTTTATATTGGTTTAAAACATGTATTTTAACTACTGTACTATGCAGTGCTTTGTGAATTTTTAACAAATTGTTCTATATTCAGTAAATAAAGCGGATGTGAAGTGGATCAAACATGGAACCACATACAAATTCCAAAACCAGTGAAGTTGGCACGCTGTGTAAATCGTAAATAAAACAGAATACAATGATTTGCAAATCCTTTTCAACCTATATTCAATTGAATAGACTGCAAAGACAAAATACGTAACATTCGAACTGAAAAACTTTGTTATATTTTGCAAATACTAGCTCATTTGGAATTTGATGCCTGCAACATGTTTCAAAAAAGCTGGCACAAGTGGCAAAAAAGACTGAAAAAAGTTGAGGAATGTTCATCAAACATCCCACAGGTGAACAGGCTAATTGGGAACAGGTGGGTGCCGTGATCGCTTCCATGCAGCTTCCATGAAATGCTCAGTCATTCACAAACAAGGATGGGGCGAGTGTCACCACTTTGTGAACAAATGTGTGAGCAAATTATCGAACAGTTTAAGAATAACATTTCTCAACAAGCTCTTGCAAGGAATTTAGGTATTTCACCATCTACGGTCTGTAATATCATCAAACGGTTCAGAGAATCTGGAGAAATCACTGCACGTAAGTGGTAATATCACGGACCTTCGATCCCTCAGGCGGTACTGCATAAAAAAGCGACATCAGTGTGTAAAGGATATCACCACATGGGCTCAGGAACACTTCAGAAAACCACTGTCAGTAACTACAGTTTGTCGCTACATCTGTAAGTGCAAGTTAAAACTCTACTATGCAAAGCGAACACCATTTATCAGCAACACCCAGAAACGCTGGGCCAAAGCTCATCTAAGATGGACTGATGCAAAGTGGAAAAGTGTTCTGAGGTCTGACGAGTCCACATTTCAAATTGTTTTTGGAAACTGTGGACGTTGTGTCCAAAGAGGAAAAAAAACATCCGGATTGTTATAGGCGCAAAGTTCAAAAGCCAGCATCTGTGATGGTATGGGGGTGTATTAATACCCAAGGCATAGGTAACTTACACATCTGTGAAGGCACCATTAATGCTGAAAGGTACATATAGGTTTTGGAGCAACATATGTTGCCATCCAAGCAACGTTACCATGGACGCCCCTGCTTATCTCAGCAAGACAATGCCAAGCCACATTCTGCACGTGTTACAACTGCGTGGCTTCATAGTAAAAGAGTGCGGGTACTAGACTGGCCTGCCTGTAGTCCAGACCTGTCTCCCATTGAAAATGTGTGGCGCATTATGAAGCCTAAAATACCACAATTGAGACCTCGGACTGTTGAACAACTTAAGCTGTACATCAAGCAAGAATGGGAAATAATTCCACCTGAAAAGCTTCAAAAATTGGTCTCCTCAGTTCCAAACGTTTACTGAGTGTTGTTAAAAGGAAAGGCCATATAACACAGTGGTAAAAATGCCCCTGTGCCAACTTTTTTGCAATGTGTTGCTGCCATTAAATTCTAAGTTAATGATTATTTGCAAAAACAAATTAAGTTTCTAAGTTTGACCATTAAATATCTTGTCTTTGCAGTCTATTCAATTGAATATAAGTTGAAAAGGATTTGCAAAGCATTGTATTCTGTTTTTATTTACGAATTACACAACGTGCCAACTTCACTGGTTTTGGGGTTTGTACATCATGATAGTTTTTAGCCTGTATGTTTTGGAAAAATGAAAAGATCAAACTTACTGTATTTCCGGACTATACAGGGCAGCAGTACATAAGCCCAAACCACTAAATTTTGGAAGAAAAAACGTTTTTCCATTTTGCCGCACCGGCCTATAAGCCGCAGATATATATGTTGTGAAAGGAGTTATTTACACAGAAATATTTTGCAAATGTTTATTTACATACCTTAATTGTTTCCAAACAGTGCCTGTAATACGGCAGTAAAACGGCCGACCAAACAAAACAGAAGTCACCGTCATGGACCCACTAGCTGCGGAAGCTAGCTCTTCAATCTGCTTATCAGACTCATTAACTCCACAGTGACGTTTTGGTGAAAAACTCATAAACGTATTAGCATATTAGCTAATGCTAGCAACGCTGGCTTCATTACATTATGAAAGCACACACAAATATGCATGAAAACACTCCTACAGACATCACATATGGGACTGAATAGTTTTAATTATATTGTAAAACTTACAAACGTTGCTTGGAGTGATGAATGAAGAAACCATACAAGTAGAAACACTATTGATGACTAGAAATTGAGAATGGGACTTGTACTTTTGGCTGAAAGCACTAACACAAGGAAGTACTGTAGACGTTCACCCCGCAGCTCCTGCAGTGACCAAACTCGTCCAAAAGATGGTGCCATAGCACAAACAATAACACACCTTTCCAGTGTCTCTGTTTGTGTTTAATGAAAACTATTTGTTGAACACAAAACATGATGGCCGTTAGCGAAGACAAATCCATAAATTAGCCGCAACGTTTTATAAGCCGCGGGTTTTAAAGTGTAGTATAAAGGTAGCGCCTTTTAGTCCGGAATTAACCATAAGGTAACTGACTACAGATAGTTGGCTGAGCTCCAGGCTTCATTTTAAGATGTGTAGTAAAGCCAACCCTTTTCTGTCTGTCTTACATTAAGTACATGCTTTTTTTCCCCCATTTGGAACATCACAAAAACATAGAACTTTAAAACTGAGTGCCTCTTCTCTTAAAAATGGAGCGCAGAAGTGATGAAGATAATTTTTTTTCATGTTTGGTATTCATAAACAGGCTCTCGGGACTCATATTACTATAATGACATCATTAAAAGCAAACTTTTCACAACAGGAGACCTTTAACTACCGGGAGTGAGTGAATACTGTAGAATTGATATTAAATGATTATTACACATGATGATGTGAGGGACTATTATGTATGTAGTCCATGTGTACATTACAGAATGTGTAACAATATGAATACAAATGCAGGTGGATGTTTTTTTCCGCCAGGCAGAAAAAGCAATCTGCAGTCTCATGCATGCAAGTGAAGTACCCTGATGTTCTTTTTAAAAGCTAGGACCACCTTTCTCATCTCCGTTGCAAATTAAGAGGCGTGACCTCTCTCTGATCCCTGCTGATCCTCATGTCATAATTGTTCAAAGACAGTGTGAACACCACACACATACAAACAAAAGTCAGCAAACACAAGCTGACGTAACCTCAATCACACGAAAATGAAAT
The DNA here is from genome assembly GCF_033978685.3 of Nerophis lumbriciformis. Classification (NCBI taxonomy): domain Eukaryota; kingdom Metazoa; phylum Chordata; class Actinopteri; order Syngnathiformes; family Syngnathidae; genus Nerophis; species Nerophis lumbriciformis. Next base: position 31,218,861 of record NC_084555.2, read on the forward strand.
AAAGGCAAGTCTCACCTTTGAGGTTCAAATGGTGACGCTATCAAAAGTGGCCTTCTTTAATGGGGAATTATCTCATCAACACAGTGGATGTTTACTTTATCTCCTGGGCTGAACTTCTCCCCACGTTTCCTATAACTTTACATCTTCAAGTCTTAGTTGCAATTGATGTCTTGTCATCTACATTTAGATTTCGGCAGAACGTTGGCCACGAAACATTGAAATTCATGGTTGTAGATGCAACAGGGTGGGTATCAGGCTATACGATATGATAGTTTGATAAACAAATGACAATGATGATTTTGCCCATCATCCACAATCCTTTCAGTATGTCAGGCAAGAAAACACACATCTTTGCTTATTCTCTGCGATCTAATTAGTAGAAAAACTGCTAGTAAGAGGCAGCTAACAATGCAGGTCATTGGGATATGATCTATTCCACCTTTAAAGTCCCCTAAACAGCATTCAAAAACCTCCAACACCATTTTATATCCATGCTTTAGGTAAAGGCCTACTGAAACCTACTACTACCGACCACGCAGTCTGATAGTTTATATATCAATGATGAAATCTTAACATTGCAACACATGCCAATACGGCCGGGTTAGCTTACTAAAGTGCAATTTTAAATTTCGCGCAAAATATCCTGCTGAAAACGTCTCGGTATGATAATGCCTGCGCGTGACGTCACGGATTGTAGAGGACGTTTTGGGACAGCATGGTGGCCAGCTATTAAGTCGTCTGTTTTCATCGCAAAATTCCACAGTATTCTGGACATCTGTTGGTGAATCTTTTGCAATTTGTTCAATGAACAATGGAGACAGAAAAGAAGAAAGCTGTAGGTGGGAAGCGGTGTATTGCGGCAGGTGTTGTGCCGGATAATGCACCCCGCCGTAGGATGCACCCCTTGACTGTTGTGCCGGATAACACAGCCGGTGTTTCATTGTTTACATTCCCGGAAGATGACAGTCAAGCTTTACCATTGGCCTGTGGAGAACTGGGACAACAGAGACTCTTACCAGGAGGACTTTGAGTTGGATACGCAGACGCGGTACCGTGAGTACGCATGCAGCTGTGGCTTCCAAACATTTGATCGCTTGCCCGTACGTGCGTGCCGCTATGTGCATGTCACGTACGTAACTTTGGGGACTTTGGGGAAATATATGTGCTGTATGAACTTTGGGGAGGTGAACGGTACTTTGGGCTGTGGGATTGAGTGTGTTGTGCAGGTGTTTGAGTTGTATTGGTGGGTTATATGGACGGGAGGGGGGAGGTGTTTGTTATGCGGGATTAATTTGTGGCATATTAAATATAAGCCTGGTTGTGTTGTGGCTAATAGAGTATATATATGTCTTGTGTTTATTTACTGTTTTAGTCATTCCCAGCTGAATATCAGGTCCCACCCGCCTCTCACAGCTTCTTCCCTATCTGAATTGCTCCCACTGCCCTCTAGTCCTTCACTCTTACTTTCCTCATCCACAAATCTTTCATCCTCGCTCAAATTAATGGGGAAATCGTCGCTTTCTCGGTCCGAATCGCTCTCTCTGCTGGTGGCCATGATTGTAAACAATGTGCAGATGTGAGGAGCTCCACAACCTGTGACGTCACGCTACTCGTCTGCTACTTTCGGTACAGGCAAGACTTTTTTTATCAGCGACCAAACGTTGCGAACTTTATCGTCGATGTTCTCTACTAAATCCTTTCAGCAAAAATATGGCAATATCGCGAAATGATCAAGTATGACACATAGAATGGACCTGCTATCCCCGTTTAAATAAGAAAATTGCATTTCAGTAGGCCTTTTAGGTATGTATGTAATGTAGTAATTCATGATAACATGTAATATTTACAGTTTCTGGGTATTTTAAGTATTATCGTTACCTCTTTCCTGGGCCCATTGATTTCACAGAGCGCAGAGCAACAAATGCTACTTCTGTTAACAACAAAAAAAATAATACTTTCGGTGTTTGCTATCACTAATGGCAGACTTTGTGAGTGCTTTTGAGCGTTATTGTGTAGCACTATTACTAAACGTTTCAAATAAGAACATCAAACAGTGTCTTGCAATGTCCTCTCTCACTGAGATGCCGTTTGATGAGATGGTTGTATCTTTCAGCACCTGCTGTCTCTTCGAGCTGGTACATTTAGAATAATCCTCACTCCTCAGACAAAAAAAAATGCTTCTTAGCGAGGTTGCGATGCTCTTATGCTGCGTTTACTAAAGGTTTTCGTGTTCTAAAGCACGTGCAAACCTGATAGCCCAACAGAGCTGATCTACTAACGTGTGCAAAGTGGATTGCGTTGGTTAAATGAGCAGAATAACGCGTACAATCCATTTTGCGTCTGTCTTCATTAATATGCAAAATATATGTTGATACCATACCATACCATACCAACTTTATTCATACAGCCCTTTAAAAACAAGCACAGTTGAAGAACAAAGGGCTGTACACCACACAGAAATACAGGCAAAGGACAGACTAAAAAATAACATTTAAAACAGAAGTAAATTACACATTGAAAAAGCAAATACAAATTATCCTAAGAACAATTTGTTAGATAAAAAGTTAAAAAAGTTAAAAACAGTTTAAAGTCTCATGCTGGGTTAAAAGCTAGTGAATAAAAATGGGTTTTAAGAAAGGTCTTAAAAGTAGCCAAATAAGGGCCCTGTCTCACATGGAGAGGGAGATCGTTCCGCAACAGAGAAATGCCCCCAATACTTGGAGGAGAAGATGCAAAAATAATTATTTAGCACACGCAATGTGATTTATCAACACTCATCACTGTTTCGAGAGCACTATTTGGCGTTTTATTTAACACGTGTGGGAAGGACAGTTCCACACACAGCTGCAGGATCAGTGCTCGTGTGTGTCAACATTTTGGACGGTCAGAAATAAGAAATGTTAGACATTGTCTATTCAGCAACATCATTTTATAATTTTAGAGCTGCTAGAGGACTTAAGGGGTTGAATAAAACACATTCAATTGATGCGTTTTGGAGTTCTTTAGTATTTTTTGAATTATGTTTTTTTTTTTTTTATATACATAGAATACATATTAAAATATTTCTTACATGAAAAAAAAACTTCTTTAGATATGCATTTTTTTGCAGCTTGAGCGTGGTAAGTGCAGCCTCTCTCCAATAAGCGCACCTTCGGCTGTAAAAACAAAAGTGCTGTCATTGTAAGTGTACTGCAGGATTGTTTCTAAATGACCATTAATACGTGGTAGATGTCTCCTGCATGTTTGAAAACATAGCAAAACGTCACAGGTAGCAGCATGATAACATGAATGTGCAGTAAATGAGTGTCTCCATGGTGATGCCCAGTATAGTACACACACAATCCTCATTTAAATAAGGCGGTCTGCACCACTTTTCAATTGCATATGCAGTCTTAGTAAATCACATGTAACATATCCACTGAAAGTACAACCTATTTTATAGATTGCACACACTGTTTAGCGCGTGGTGTTTGAATCTTAGTAAACCAGGCCCATGTAGTATCAAGTTGGTAATGTGTGGATTTTCAAAGTTGACCAACTTCCCGGCTTGGTGCCACAACCTTCTGCGATACAGGTGAGATGCATGATTCATAATCTTGCATTAACTTCTACTAACTCAAAGACAAAACAAAAGCAGCAGACGCAGCTGCTGCTTACAGCTAGAGCAACGCTTACAATAACAATGTCACTCGAGCTTGGTGAATAAGCATGTCCAGTAAATGGAGCGTTGTTGGCGGTTTTTGGATGTTTTTAGAGCTTTTTATTGGCGGAATAGATGGATCCCATTTCCACTGTTAGCCACTTCGAAGATACATAAAGGGACATACATTTATGTTCTTGTTTCACATAAGGATTGTAGATGATGGGCAAAATTCCAAAAAAAGTGCAGTTTTCCTTTAAGGTGCAGCAGTGTTGGTGCTTTTGACCTTTTGCCATAACTCTATCACCTGCTATCGCTTTACTTGCAGTATTCTGGCGTGCAGTGGTTTGCTAGTAAGCCTTACCAGGTGACGGCGGCTGCATCTTGACCTGCTTCCTGTGGTCTGCTCCAGCCACGCTGCCGCTACTGCTGCTGCTGCTGTCTGCTGGTGGCTCCTCTCCCCGCTCCATCTTGCACTCATAGGCGAACAGGTACTGGATATAGTTCTTCTTGAGCGAGCTGGCCGAGCTGCTCGATGTCCCCACGCTCAGAGTGGCGGACAGCTCACGCCACTTCTTGTTCTTGTTCACCTGAGGGACGATGGCGTAATGTTATCTATTCCGGTCAATAACATGGTAACAATATATAATCTGTGTTCTAAAGTCTTTGAAGTACAAGGTGATTACTGTAATTGTAAGGATTGTTGACAAAGCTACGAACAATGGGAGACCGGGCTTTCTGCTCCACCGATCCCAGTATGTGGAACGCTCTCCCTGACCACTTGAGGGCACCACAGACTGTGGATGCTTTTAAAAATGGCTTAAAAACCCGTCTTTTGAAAAAAAAAAAGCATTTTTTTTAGCTATATGCATACTAGTTCTAGCTATTAGGCTGTTCTAGTTTTTATTTTTATTTATTCTTATTATCTTTTTATTTTATTTTTTTAATACACTGTAGCACTTTGAGGTTGTTTACTCAATGTACAGTGCTTTTTATAAATCTACTATAATTGTAATTTTGCATTAAACAGAACATTCTAATATTTTGCCAAACACTGCAAGAGGTGGAAATCTAATCAAAACTGAATTGACCAACAGAAAAGGTCACATTTTCTATTATCTTAATAAATATTCTCTCACTATAGCATGCTACACCACCACAAACTACAACCACAAAATAAACATATTAAAGAAGTTAACTAGGTAATATCTTTCTGACACTGTTAAAGGCTGCTTTTTTTGTACAGCTCTTTGTGCAGGTGTACCCAAGGGGGTCAAAGAGGGGTCGAGGGTCTAGTGGGGTCTTGGGCTTTTGTAAAGTTTGAAGATCTTTTTCTGCTTTTTAAATACGTACGTTTTAAAAAACGACAACGAGAAAAATGATACAAAAATAAATTTTTCTGCCTAAGTTGCTTAAATCAAATTAAATCAATGTCAAAGACTTACAACACCCCCTTGCATAAACATGAAATGGTTCGTTTCACCTGGACAGGCAGACCTAGCATGGAACACTTTACTCAACACAGACGTCGTAATGTCATCAAAGCTCACCTTACTCACACACAGCACCAACATTTTGCAACAAGGATGAGGTGACAGAAGAAAGGTAAAAAAAATATAACACATCTATCTGTGGCAGCATAGCGGAAAGTTGTGTACAAGTTTAACTTTTGCATCTCATTGCGCATAACTGTGGTGCGTTCAAGAACCCTCGATTAAAGTTAGAAACAGAAGCGTCACTACTTTTTAAAGACAGGCGGATACTTAGCCCCCTGCAGAAGCACTAAAATAATACAATCAAAATAATAATGACGTATTAGTATGATCTGTATTAGGCATTTATGATAATCCCATGTCTATCAGATAATCTCTATTTAACAATCTGATGTAAAGTCAAACTTGACAGAATTATAATCGTATTTAAGTGAACAATGACAGGTTATATGATCATTCACATGCATATTCTGGCCACTTTATATTCAATTTACTGGCACTGTTTTGTAAAATTTCAAACAAAACCAAATAATTGAGGGGGGTTTATATGTTGGAGATATGTCAATCCCATCCTTTAAAAGTCAAAAACCTAAATAAGGTTTTTACATGTATTTAAAAAGATGGTTTTAACCAAATCCATGCAAATCTTTGTTTTTTAGTGCATGTTGGGTTCAGGGTGGAATGGGAGGCCCTTTAGGAGTCTTATGTATGGGGGCCCATAGTTTGGTGCTACACCCTTGGGTGTGCCCACTGCAGTGAGTGCATATTGTAACGTGGTAACGTACGTCCCAACAAATCTAATCAACAAATATTTATTTTTGATTGGAACCCTGCAAGAAACGAAATGCTGCATCTCAAGGGGCTATCCTTAATAAATTGAAATAGAAAAGTTGTGTCATTCTTCAGCACACATTTCTACCTTAATATCACAGAAAGAAGATAATATTTTCTGTTATTGTGACATTTTAGTCACGAAACATGATCCCAAGCCTTGAACATTACCATGGCGAGGCCTCCAATCTCGCGAACAGCAACATAGAGCTTCCAGAGGTCCAGAGGCTTCTTTCCCACTACAGGCAGCTGACAAACGGGCGTTCCTCTGTCGTCCATGAAGGAAAGATAGCGCTCCACCCAGTTGCGCCTCTCTGGCTCCACACCCAGATCGTACAGCCGGACCATTCGCTCGCCAACGGCTGTTGAGGAGTTTACGTTGGCTTTCTGTCCCCCCCAAACAAAATGACAGCAGGAAAAAAGAAGAGGGATTTAACAATAAAAAAAATGGGTAACACTTTAGTATGGGGAACATATTCACCATTAATTAGTTGCTTATTAACATGCAAATTAGAAACATATTGGCTCTTAATTAGTCATTATTAAGTACTTATTAATGCCTTATTCTGCATGGCCTTATTATACAACCAGTAAGCCATTAACTAAGAGTCTTCCCTCAATAACCTCAGAATTATTGCTTATTAGTAACCCTAACACTTATATGTTCCCCTAGTGTCCAAATAACTCTAAATTAAGTCTTTGTTACTTAGAATATGTTCCCCATACTAAAGTGTTACCAAAGAATGTGATCTTAAAATTTCATACAACATACAATTTTATTTAAATGATTCTCAAATAAAATGACAAATGTTTATAGCCTTTATTTGGCATGCCATTATGACAGGAAAGTGCACAGCTAACGCTTCCTAAATGAGCCATTATTCCTATCAATTGTATAAAGGTAATTACCCAGTCTATTTGCTGTCCCCTGTGCTTTAACAATCCTCTCGCCTCATGGATGTCATTAAGTTTCATTGCATATTTACACATTGTGAACTAGGCTCCTGGTTAAAGCTAAAACACACTTGTTTTTTATACATAGTAATCACAGCTGTCTTTGGCTATTTTCATTTGACTACCAACCCTCTGCAATAAGCACATTACGTTTTGCTAGCAAGCTGACCATCCATCTGCCTGTACTTGGAGGTGTGGTACTTACAGGACTGGACGGGGCCTTGACGGGCCAAGGCGGGCTGCTGATGCTGTCACTATCATCTCCGTGGTAGGAGGACAAGCTGGCCGGGCTGGGTGAAAGGGGCGATGGGACAGGCAGGACGCTGTTTGGCGTGGCCGGCTGGGACACACAGTGGGAGCTTGTGTTGCTGTTGTTGGTATTGTGGCTGTCTTGTAGCTGCTGTGGACAGAAAGCCAGTGACTTAAAACATATAACTAAACTCAAGTATGATTCTGTACCTTAAAAGCTTACAAAGAGAGGGCCTTATTTACTCTGCAATTATCAAAACACCTGCAAACTTGGTAGCACAGGCAAAGCTAATTTACTGAACTCATGCGCAGATGATTGTGTGAAATTGTGGTGGCAAAGCTGAAAGTGATTCATTCAGCTTTGCCACCAGTCTCAAGTTTTTGTGTGTCGTAAATACGTGCTCAATATGTGCTTTTTGTGGCTTGAGGTTTTTTTCAGGTCTCAAATTACAATGTGTTGCCTAGCTAGCAAGTAGTCTTTGTCATTAAGCTGAATGTGCCAGGCTAGGTTTTTGTTGCACCCTACAAAGTGTTTATACTCTAAGTATCCTACCTATTACACAACTAGCTCAGACCTGGGCAATTATTTTGACTCTGGGGCCACTTTGATCGGTAAAAATATATCTGGGGGCCGGTGTGTGTTATATATATATATATATATATAACACTTTAGTATATTCAACATTAATTAGTTTCTTATTAACATGCAAATTAGTAACATATTGGCTCTTAATTAGGCATTACTAAGTACTTATTAATGCCTTGTTATACAACCAGTAAGCCATTAACTAAGAGTCTTCCCTCAATAACCTCAGAATTATTGCTTATTAGTAACCCTAACACTTATATGTTCCCCTCGTGTCCAAATAACTCTAAATTAAGTCTTTATTCTAGTGTTACTATATATATATATACATGTATATATATATATATGTATATATATATATATATATATATATATATATATATATATATATATATATATATATATATATATATATATATATATACATATGTATATGTATATGTATACACCAATCACACTGTATATATGGCATGATAACTGCAGGATATTTCCGTGTAACAGAAGAGTGACTGACTGATGAATGTGTGAAAATATTTACCGGTCTTATTCTTTTATTTCTGATTTTCAACATAACACTGACACTTTTTTTTAATTTTTTTTATACATAATATTTTAGCTGTAAAAAGTGTCACACATTGTAAGGAACACTTTAAACATGTGTAGGTTGTTCAACATCAGTGGAAGAAATTCCTAAAATGCAGTAGAAAAGTGTAAGAGCTAAACACACAATACAAACACTCACAATATGACTTTTTTAAAAACTGAATTGAATTTTACAGCCTTTTCACTGAATAAAAAAATGTACATGAAAATAAATAATGTGAGTGAATGACTCGTTTGACATTTGTTTTGAAAATAAAGTCAGCTTTGTTTTGAAAGCTCTGACATTTGTGTACATTTCATGTACAAACTGGTCTTTGCCTTGTAGCTTCACATTCAGCTCATTCATGTGTGCCAGTATGTCCACAGCAAACGCTAAATCACAAAGCCAATCGGTGTCACTAAGCTCAGGGAAAGTGTCAGCTTTTTCAAGTTGCTCCAAAAATGAGATCATCTCCTGTTTTAGCTCTCACACACGTTGACATACTTTACCCAAACTTTGTTTTTTTTTTGTGTCCTGTCCAGCTTCTCAGGCAATTCATATAGTTGATGTAGATGCCCATGTCGGCTGTTCAGATTTACTTTACAAAAGAGAAGTGTAGGATACTTCTCTTGTTGCCTTATTTGTATTTGACTTTATTAAATGTATTTATATTATTATTTAGTGCAGCCGGGCCGGAGCAGGAGGGGATAGAAAGAGAAAAAAAAGAAGACAGAGGGGGAAATTGTGGGGACAATAGGGGTATTAGACAGAGAGACAAAAACAACAACAGCAAACAACAACAACAATAGAGCAACATCAGCAAATACGACATGTACAAATATGATGGTAAAAGTAATAGCAAATAAGCAGTTAGCGAAAAATAAAAAACAATACAGAAATGACAATGAGCATTATTACACTACAAATGGATCAATACAAATACCAATAGAAATAGCGCTATTGATAATGAACAATACCAATAATTTACCTTTATTATCAACAATACAGTTGTTTAAATGCAACAATACATATACGTAATGATAACTTGAGATACGAAAGAATGCAGAAAAATGGAGGGGGAGAAAGAGAAGCAACCTACATTAACCTTGTAGATTGTTATAGTAACAATAGGTTAAGCTTTGTCAGTGTGCCATGTGTTACACCCAGTTTACCCTAGGGCAACAACGTTAATATATATACTTTACCCAAACTTAACCAGTGGACATTGGAATGGTAAAGCAAGTCCTGGTGGTCTCGTCAAGAAATGTACTAAACTGACGATGGTGAAGTGCCCTCTTACGAATAAAGTTAGAGCTTTATAACTGGCTTCACTACATGGTCAAGCTGCAATACAGATGTGCACAGTGCCTCCTAGTGGATTCTGCAGTGTAAAATAAATACCTTGTGTTGGGGGGTTGTCTTCTTTCACCCTCCCCTGGATTCTTTTTAGTAACCCGATGTTTTTTTCCTGTGAGATTTGGCGACCCATCCTTGGTAACGTTAGCTAGCTTACTCCAAGGCAGATTGGGCCTCATGAAGACTTCCGTTAAGTAAGTCCTCTCCTCACCTTTTTCCTTTTAGGGCCCAAAACTCCTCATTCGTCTCAAAATTGGCATTAATCCCTTCGATGAAAATCAAAAGCTGAGCGATGTCCCGAATGTCATTACTTTTATCTAGTGCCAAGGAACATAATGTAAATGATTCAGGTTTGTTGTTGAGCTTGCTAGCTAAGTCGTTAGCTCCACACGGCGGGTCACTGTCCTGCGTGATAAGCTATTTTTTTCTAATATGCTTTTGCTCTCAGGGCACCAAACACCTGCTGTCTCCACCATGCACTCTTTTAGAAACTCTCCTTCGGAAAAAGGCTTGATCGTCTTAGCTAATTTAAATGGCAGTAGATAACTTGCCTTTGTGCTTGATTCTTGGACGGTAGTTCGTCGGATAAAGATGTTGTGCTGACCCTGCAAATTAGCTTCCAACTTCTGAGCAGTAGCGGACAGTTCTTGCAATGACTGGTTGTTTGCATAATTAGCGTACTTGGTGGAGAAATGACGACTTGCGTTGTATTCCTTCAAAACCGTGACGGTTTCTTGGCAAATAAGACATACAGCCTTTGACTGGACTTCAGTGAAAACGTATTAAGTTGTCCATTCCTTATTAAACATCTGGCATTCGCTGTCAGCTTTTCTCATTGTTGCAAATTGGTTCTGCTGTCAGAGCAGTAGCAATTAAAAAAAGTGTACCTGGGCTGTGCAATCAATCAAGCATACTGCAGTCCTAATGCGCCACTATGGGGAATTACTTGGTATTATTACACAAATTGCTCAATTCTGTTTTATTTTTGGACGGGCCGGATCAAAAAGACCAACGGGCCGGATGTGACCCGCGGGCCTTAGTTTGCCCATCCCTGCACTAGCTGTTTGATTGTAATGTGCATGTTAGTTGTATTTTCATGTAATTACACTTGGAGGTGTTGAACTTGCCATTTAAAATGCAAATGAGTAGAATGTATATGGCAACGCCGATGTGGATTAGCTTCAAGCTAGCACATTTTGGAAAAGTGGAGCCTCACTTGCTTTGTTGGCATGGAAAATTGCAACAATGCCTAAAAACATTTGAGCGCTGCTTGAGTCCTTCTTTCCTCGCCAAGTGTTTGAGCCTGTGCCTTGACGTTACAACAACAAAGGTATCGACATATGGTACCAACTGATTTTATGTGATTCGATACCGGGTATTATCGATGGAATTTGGTCCGTGCCTACAAAAGTATCAAATTCCCTGCCCACAAAGGTGCATTATAATATGGACCCCCCCAGAAATTAGCAATATTTACCAAAATATATTTCTTTGATCACAATACAATACAATACAATACAAGTGGAAGTTTAACAACACAACGATTCATTAAAAAGATGTGCTTAAACCAGCACATGGCTCAGCATGTACAACTTGTATATTGTACATGCTCATTGCTCACAGGGACATTTTAACATTTTGTGGTCAAGCAGAGACAAATTATGATCAACTTTTAAAGGAAACCAATCGCTACTGTTATTAAAGTTGCAGTTGGCAGAGGGCTTCACATTTCTCAATATTACTCTTAAACTTTTTTTTTTTAAACCATAGAATATAAAAAGAACACATTTAATGAATACATGTCAAAGTTTAAAACTTTGTGAAGTGGATCATATTTATATAGCTCTTTTATCTAGTGACTCAAAGCGTGTTACATAGTGAAACCCATTATCTAAGTTACAGTTAAACCAGTGTGGGTGGCACTGGGAGCAGGCGGGTGAAGTATCTTGCCCAAGGACAAAACGGCAGTGACTGGGATAGCGGAAGCGGGGATCGAACCTGGAACCCTGAAGTTGCTGGCATGGTCACTCTACCAACCAAGCCACGCTGCCAGTGATAACATTTCCGCTCATTCCAAAATGATGTTTAAAAAATACAATGATTGGCTTCCTCCAAACAAGCCCTTTGGAATTTGCTCTGTCCTGTGACGTCATCGGATTATCCATATATGGTATACATTTGCCCAAAGTGCTCTGCGCGAGTCCTCTTGTATGTGGGGCAGACTATAAAGTAGCGTATAGTTCTTACTAGGGCTGGGCGATATTGGCTTTTATTAATATCTCAATATTCTTAGGCCATATCGCGATATACGATATATATCTCGATATTTTGCCTTAGCCTTGAATGGACACTTGATGCATATAATAGGGCGCATTAAAGAAGTCATATTATTATTATTTTTCTAAATGTAGAACACTTCCTTGTGGTCTACATAACATGTAAAGGTGGTTCTCTGGTCAAAATGTTGCATAGATGATGTTTATGGGGCCATGTCCTCCGCTATGTAATAAGTTACTGCGAAAGTTATCTCCTTGTGTTTTTGACTATGTTTTTCATATGGTGTTGATCTGTAAATGGAAGACGTCAGGCTCATTTGTCAGTGCAGGTTGTTTCGGCCTTTTTTTGGGTGTGGCACCGGCCGGAGACGTTAACGTGCAGAGTTTCAAGCACTCTTCATTCACTCGCGGGTGACTTTTTAAATGAAAGAACAAATTAGTAGTGCTGCTACCAATGTTCCCTCTAATTGTTCATGTGTCTGAGCAAAGACAAAAACTCCCTGAGCATTCAGTGTAGCACATGTGAGCAACATCACATGTGGCAATACCAGCAGCACACCTGTCTCAAACCAATCTTTTATAATAACACTCAAATGACAGGAGTCATTTTCATGAGATTATTTAGTAATATTAGTGATTTGGCGCACTTGTAATGAAAATAAAAGAAATCTTGTTTTTCATAAGCTATGGATTAGTATTGTACAATATGTCTGGGTGGGGGTCCTGCTTTGGAAATCATTTGTACCCCTTTCAGAGATCACATTTAGTTCCCCTTAAACATCCTCATGTTGCACAATGAAATGTAAACATAGGATGAAGTGTGCATTCCTGTAACTTTCTCTAGTAACAGCATTCCATGATTAATATCAATAAATTAACATTAATAAAAAATGACAGTAGAATAAGCACACGTATGACTGAGGAGTCATAGTCTAACTTTGTGTGGTGTTTGAGTTGTCCGACTTTTTGTGTGGCCATAAACGCACCAGTAGCTTAGTGGTATGCGTGTTGGTGACAGATGACAAGTTGGTTTTGGCCTGGTTTGTACGGCAGAAAATGACTAGTTTTTCGAGATAGTTTTGCTCAATAAAGTGATCGATATAATTCCTGTCCTCGAAGCATCTCGATAGACGTTACAATAATTGAACGGTGTTGACGAACACCGTTAGGGGCGCTTGTTGTCACTGTCACTCAGAGTTGCATTGCTAAATTACACACAATAAATGTGTTTATTTTGTTTAGAATTCAGATGGGATTTGATTTGGTGCGGGGTATATATTTGCTGTGCGCAGAGGACGCTTGAGCAGTGCGCAATTGCGCAGACGCGCACCTTAGAGGGAATGTTGGCTGCTACCTTTTGTAGCAACGCTTCTGCTGCATACTTTGCATATTACTGTTGTCTGCTGAATATCTTCCCGCTTGAAGCCAAACTACCGCCAGATGATGGACCCCGTGCTGTTTTTTGGGGGCATTAATTGTTCTTCCTCCATTTGTGATCAGTTTCGCACCTTATCTTGTATTGTCACTCGCACCGCTCCGCTTGTACCACCTGCCTCAGCTAACGTTAGCCACGCTGCTACCTCTCTGCTGGGCGAGGGCGTATGACGCTACACGCGCGACAGTATGTGACGTATGGAAGAAGGTGGGCTTGTTTTACGCCCCTGTGAGAAGGAGACTAGAAAGAGTGAGAAACGCCTGTAGTGTAATGCCCCGCAGCTAAAAGCAACTGCGTGACAACGTATACTCCAATATCACGATATAATCATTTTCTATATCGCACAGAGGCGAACCCGCGATATATCGGGTATATCGATATATCGCCCAGCCCTAGTTCTAACTTATTTCTGTCAGTAGACTCAAAGCACTGAAAACTACAACATGGGGAAAAGACACAGTCGAAAACAGCGCAACCCAACGAGACGGTCAGAAAGCGGCTTGATAACAGTCTGTACAACATAATCCATGCACAATTTTGAGCAAAGAACCACCATTACATGTATGTAAACCACAAGAGAGTGTTTTAAATGTAGAAAAAATCATAATATGACCCTTTTAAGCAGATCTATTTATTATGCACATCTAATGAGATCCAATATAATAAGTAGAGATGTCCGATAATGGCTTTTTTGCCGATATCCGATATTCCGATATTGTCCAACTCTTAATTACCGATTCTGATATCAACCGATACCGATATATACGGTCGTGGAATTAACACAATATTATGCCTAATTTTGTTGTGATGCCCCGCTGGATGCATTAAACAACGTAACAAGGTTTTCCCAAATAAATCAACTCAAGTTATGGAAAAAAATGCCAACATGGCATTGCCATATTTATTATTGAAGTCACAAAGTGCATAATTTTTTTTTTAACATGCCTCAAAACAGCAGCTTGGAATTTGGGAGCATGAGGAGGTTGAGGTGGGTGGGGTTGGAGGGGCGAGATTGAGGTGGGTGAGGGGGGGGGTTAGGGGGTAGCGGGGGGTGTATATTATAGCGTCCCGGAAGAGTTAGTGCTGCAAGGGGTTCTGGGTATTTGTTCTGTTGTGTTTATGTTGTGTTACGGTGCGGATGTTCTCCCGAAATGTGTTTGTCATTCTTGTTTGGTGTGGGTTCACAGTGTGGCGCATATTTGTAACAGTGTTAAAAGTTGTTTATACGGCCATTCTCAGTGTGACCTGTATGGCTGTTGACCAAGTATGCCTTGAATTCACTTGTATGTGTGAAAAGCCGTAGATATTATGTGATTGGGCCGGCATGCAAAGGCAGTGCCTTTAAGGTTTATTGGCGCTCTGTAGTTCTCCCTACATCCGTGTACACAGCGGCGTTTTAAAAAGTAATACATTTTACTTTTTGAAACCGATAATTTCCGATATTACATTTTAAAGCATTTATCGACCGAAAATATCGGCAGTCCGATATTATCGGACATCCCTAATAATAAGTATCAAAACATATTTATTTGCATCTATAACAATGCTCAATTTGGATGTGTTTGTGTGTGTAAGTACAAACAGGAAAATAACAGCAGCCTGACAAGTGCTCCTGGTCTTTTATGGAATCTTCATGTCAGCAAAAGCTTATCTTTTCCTGCTCTCTACTCCCCCAAGTCCGTCTTAGGGTTTTTGCAATCCTCCTGGCAGACAGATCAACTCATTTGCTAGTATGAAGTGTCTTTTTCTAGCTGCTCGGAATGTCTTTAATAATTCAAAAAGGCTTTACTACCGTAATCAGCAAAATAAAAAACAGCCATTTGCAGAGAGAAGATCATTAGTGGGCTTGATGGAGGTGCAAGTGTAGAAACGAGAATAAAGTCAGTGTTGTTTTTGTGTGTTGTGCTATACATGCTTGTGTCCATGGACAGTGTGCTATACAGATGCCAAGCTCTTCTTCTTTTTTTTTTGCAGCCCAGCAAGCAGAGAAAGCTGGGGGCCAAAACAAAGCTGGAAAAACATTAGGAATGGTAAATGTTAAAAAAAAAACATTAAATATGGTGAGAAAACAACAGAGGAGACGCCAACCGCACTGAGGCAGTATGTGCACATCCAACTTTGTTACAGCAAACAAAAATAGACAAAAGTGGGGGGAAATGTAGACAACAAATATCATTTAAGTTAGCTGTACCTTTGGCTTGTGAGTGTCACTGTCATCTTTCGAATCTGCTTTCACTTTCACATCGGAGCGCATCATGCTGTCCCCTGACATTCCAATGGCACCTTTACAAAGCATCAATGAAACATTGAATACAAAAGAAAGGTTTCCTCAAACAAAAGGTGACTAAACACTATCTCAGGAGACTTGCTGCTGCCATTTCTTAAAAATGAACGGTGCTTCCTTTGTGATGTGTGAAAGCTTCAATATAACGTTTTGTATGACGTCACAGTCAAACACCTTTCATCATGTTGCCTGTCAAATGATTATTTTTTGAATAGATTAATCACACTTTTTAAATTCTGATTAATCATGATTGATCACAGGTATTACTTGCTTACATAATTTAAATTAACTTCAACAAATCCAAATAGTTGGACACAAATGCAATTTTATTTTCAGAATGTCAAACAGAGAACTATTTTTGAATGTTTTACTTTAATGCTTGTCATTTATTTGCACAAAACATGGTAACAGTTTTATCTAAATTCCTGTTTCGGGGTGTTTTGGAGTGAAATTTGCACTTGCATATGATCACTCACTGTGTTTCAGGTAGCCATCAGTGGTTAAGGTAGGCGCATGTACGGTCAAAATAAATTGCATGATTAATATGCATACTGTATCAGTGACGTGCAGTCACTAGAGGCAGGTAATGTAAAAAGAAAAACAATTAATTAAATTGTTATATGTATCCAGTGATTATACTATAGAGTTATTTTCCATTTAACTTCACCAGTTTTAGATTATTTTTATTCAAAATCGCTGAATTTTCACATTTGCCGTTCAAATACTGAGAAGAGACGATGCGGTGAACAGCAGCCAGTTGAGGCACGTCACTCAGTGCCTCAACATGGATTCTGGACTCGGCTAACTGCTGGCCTGCTGTGCAGTGAGACTGTATTGCTATATGAACCATATTATACATTTCTATAGTTTAGTTAGCTGAGGTATATAATGTACAGTGTATTTTGTCAACAACTGTATGTGTGACGTATTTCTTGTGCTGAGCGATCATAAAACGGCTGCAAAAGACGCACTGGCTGAGGCTCCAGTAATCCCGCCTCCTGCACCCCCGCCGTATAATTGTTATATCAACTAAAGCCCACACTTAAACTTTCCACGTGCAAGATTGAATCTATTTAAAAAAGTTATTTCCTAAGAAGCCAAAAAGTGCAAACACAATAATGTTCGTGTTGGAGGAGTTGTGAATGACTGCAGGGCCACAACATAAGGTACACCTGCAGACTGCAGGTGTATCTAATTCACAACTCCTCCAACACGAACATTATTGTTTTTGCACTTTTTGGCCTCCTATTAAATAACTTTTGTAACCTATTTTCATGGGCTTTTCTCTTTGTGATGTTAAGTTCCTGTTATGCGCTGTTATACAGTATATGCCTTGAGCTCTTATTTTGAAGGCGCTAAGAGCGGAAGTGATGACACAGTGGAGCGGAGGTTTTTGAAAGAAGGTAAATAAAGTGGTCCTCGTGTAAACTGGAGCCTCCGTGTTTGTTATTTTGTAGTTTCATACAGTATAGGCGACATTTATAAACCCTCGGTTACACATTTTTAAATAGATTCAATCTTGCACGTGGAAAGTTTAAGTGAGGGCTTTAGTTGTGGACTTCATTTATAAGTAAAGGTAAGACCATAATAACGTTTTTTTTTTATTAAATGTGCTTTTTTGTGTGCTACAGTTTGTATGTGTAAAGTTAAAGTTAAGTTAAAGTACCAATGATTGTCACACACACTAGGTGTAATGAAATTTGTCGTCTGCATTTGACCCATCCCCTTGTTCACCCCCTGGGAGGTGAGGGGAGCAGTGGGCAGCAGCGGCGCTGCGCCCGGGAATCATTTTTGGTGATTTAACCCCCAATTCCAACCCTTGATGCTGAGTGCCAAGCAGGGAAGAATGCTGGTATGAGCTTTTAAACATAACCCGTTAACTGCTGCCAATCAAATGGTGAATAAGATACTCTTTAGGGTTCATATGTTTGTAAATCTGACTGTGATGAAGTCAGTGCCTCACCAGCCATGAACCTCACCGCACGTCACTGTACTGTATGTACATGATTACCATATTACACATCTGTGGTCCCTTCCAAGGTTTCTCGTTTTTCCCATTGGATTTAGTTTTTTCTTGCCCTGAAATGGGATCTGATGTCGTTGTGGCTTGTGCAGCCCTTTGAGACATTTGTGATTAAGGGCTATCTCGTTACCTTGCGTAATGACAATAAAGCTGATAAAGCTGATTCTATGTAGTAAACTTCGATGGATTGATCATTTCGCCTACTATTCGTTGTTTCTGCTCAAAATAATTCTTCATTCATCACTCCCAAGCAATGTTTGTAAGTTCTACAATACAACTAAAACAATTCATACTTAGTAAACTGTCCCATGTCTGATGTCTGTACAGTAGGAGTGTTTTCATGCATATTTGTACGTGCTATTCAAATGTAATCGAGCTAGTGTCATTAGCATTAGCAAATATGCTAACATGTTTACAAGTGTCTGTGTTAGTATGATTAACTTCCGATGATATTCTTTGTATATTTTTTCAGTTTCGGAATTTTCCAAAACGTAACTATAGAATTAATGAGTCTGTTTAACTGATTGGAACGCGAGCTTCTGTAGTTAGTAGGTCCATGACAATGACTTCTGTTTTGTTTGATGAGCTGTTTTACTGCCATGTGACAGCCAACGTTTGGAAACAATTAAGGTTAGTAAATTAACATTTACAAAATCTTTTGAACCAGTATATATCTGTGGTTTATGGTCCGGTGTGACTAATAAATGTAAACATATCTATTTCTTCTACAATTTGGTAGGTCCGGCCTAAATACGCTCTATAACCCGGAATTTACGTTGATGAAATATATTTTTGTGATTAATGTGATCAGCCCTATTTAAAATATTTCAAAACACGGCTAGAAAGGCTGATTTTGTAAGTTAAAAAAAAACAAAAATAAATACAAGATGTCCTTCAAAAGGCCAGACATTTTTCTCTGTTCAAAGACATCAACGCGTTTTCCAATGGTTTTCAAGTTGAAGCGGAGGTAAAGATCCTCAAGTAAAAACTATTCATAGTGCTCGTTGAACATTTCTTTTAAAGCCAAATAAAAGGTCCTTGAATAGAAGGCTACAGCTACAGCTACAGTATAGAAGGACTCTATGCTGTAGCCCTAAAAACTGCTGAAGAACCTTGGTGCTCCAATTCATTTGAAGTTTCTGAAATATTGAACATTTCGGTGTATGGCTTTGAACAAAGGTGCCTTTTTCACTGTCTGGAGGTGTACCTTGACTGGCCTGTCAGGGCCATTTTGCACTCTGCATAGAAAATATAACTTGTATAATGCAAGACTAATTATTTATTATAATTTAATGTACACTTTAATGTAATGTATCTACACACAGAGAAGCAGAGAACATAAACAAAGGCATGCAAGGAGAAATATGGGCTCATAAAGAAGGATTTGGTGCCTTGCTGATGGGCCAACAACTGTTTTTCTTTTCTTTTTGTCCACTGCAAAACTTAAACTGGAATACTTACAGGCTGAACTACTACCGTCATTAATGTGCAACCCTAAGGCTCAAAGCAGGCATTACATGTGTTCCATGTGTAAGATTGTTCAGTTTGAAGTTTTATTTTTTAAATTTATATGCAAATAAAAAAATAAATGTACATTTAATTAATTAAGACAACATTTATAACACATGTATGTATTTATTTCCAATTTTATCAATTAATGACAGATTTAAGCAATTATTTTAAAGATGTATTAATTGTGTTCCCATTTGACCCTCCATAATTGAAGGCCTATGCCAACTCAGTGGTGAGTGTCCGCCCTGAGATCGGTAGGTTGTGAGTTCAAACGCCGGCCGAGTCATACCAAAGACTATAAAAATGGGACCCATTACCTCCCTGCTTGACACTCAGCATCAAAGGTTGGAATTGGGGGATAAATCACCAAAAATGATTCCCGGGCGCGGCACCGCTGCTGCCCACTGCTCTCCTCACCTCCCAGGGGGTGGAACAAGGGGATGGGTCAAATGCAGAGGACACATTTCGACACACCTAGTGTGTGTGTGTGTGTGTGTGTGTGTGTGTGACAATCATTGGTACTTTAACTTAACTTAACATCACAAAAAACAAAACAACAAAAAACTGCACCGTCACACACAAGGATGCACTGAAATAAAGGAAAGCAACCATGAAAGTTTTTTACGGTGAGATATAAAGATCAACAAAAAAAAATTAAATTTTTTTTTTTTTTAAACTACCCTGGTTAGAATTTAAATCGAATCAAATTCATCACAATCACAACATAAGAAGCAAAAATAATACAAGTACACAAAATTGTATCCCCCCCTTGAAATAACTTCTTTTTGTCAGAGTTACACATTTGGTAAACAAATATCCCTGCTGTGCATGTCCACCAATGTCCACTGTAGAGAATTAAGAATTTCTTCAGGAGGACATATGAATTTGATATAATATTTTAGGCTATATTGCAGTTTCTAATACTTTTATTTTTTATTTTTCAAAGAGCACATGCACACCAAGACATCTGCCAAAGTCCACATCTAAGACACAGAATAGAATATGTTCTGCCAGGCGGTTTTATCAAGCATACCTGAAGGCATCACATTGTAGGCTGGACCTTGAGTGTTGTCTACGGCTGCACCATTGTTGCCTGCCAGTTCTCTGCAGGGGACTGTAGGGCTCGCCTGGCTGATGCTGGGTCCTTGATAGCTGCCTTGTCTGGATAAAAGACACGAGAAATGCATCAGTTTCTACATGTTCTATATGTTTGTCAGTAAGGGCAGAAGAGGGTTACGAGATTTCATGGAGACAAGATTTGTTAATCTGTTTTTTGGCTCTAAAGAGGCAATAGACACCATATCACAGATCAAACAAAACTCTTGCATCAGAAAAGAAGAAACTCTTCTAAGCTCTTTTATCGTTTCCTCTACAAATCCCTCCCCTCACACACAAGTCATAATTTGACTAATTAA
Source organism: Nerophis lumbriciformis (assembly GCF_033978685.3). NCBI lineage: Eukaryota > Metazoa > Chordata > Actinopteri > Syngnathiformes > Syngnathidae > Nerophis > Nerophis lumbriciformis. Next base: position 31,239,498 of record NC_084555.2, read on the forward strand.
GGTGTGCTTTTGTAGAGGCTCATATTATTTGTTTCCATGGCGACGGAAAAAATCAATTCCGCTCAATCTCCCTCCTTCAGCCACCCTCGTCTCGTAGCTCATCACACGGTGTCACAAGTGACATCAGAGAGGCTTATCTGCAACCTGTTGGATGTGTGTGTGTGTGTGTGCAGTGTGAGATTAAAGGCAGCATCTTTCATTACATGCTGGGCAGGCCAAAGCCACTGACATAGGAGTTGAAAGGGGACTCTATGTTTGGAACAATTTGGCCTATCACGGGCTGACACAAGATTACGACCATATTAAAAGACAGAGGAGAGAGATGTAATGTGTCAGGGCATGAGGAGACCATGAAAGCCATGGAAACGTGGAGGGCTGAGATAGTCGAATATACTCAACAATAAACTGTATGATCAAAAGTCCAGAGATGCACTCTTGGGCGTCGCACCAAATTCTGGGCCCACATACAAAATAGTCCTAAAGGAACCCCCATCCCACCCTAAACCCAAAGTTGCATCCCCATTCACACACACTTTTTAGGTTAACATGCACAAAAAAAAATATTTATTGCATGGATTTATAAATATAAATAAATGATAAATGGGTTGTATGTATAGCGCTTTTCTACCTTCAAGGTACTCAAAGCACTTTGACACTACTTCCACATTCACCCATTCACACACACATTCACACACTGATGGAGGGAGCTGCCATGCAAGGCGCTAACCAGCACCCATCAGGAGCAAGGGTGAAGTGTCTTGCTCAGGACACAACGGACATGACGAGGTTGGTACTAGGTGGGGATTGAACCAGGGACCCTCGGGTCGCGCACGGCCACTCTTCCATTTGGTTGAAACCAGCTTTTTAAAACACATGTAAAAACCTTAATTAGGTTTTGGACTTTTCAAAGACGGGATACACATATCTAGATACATCCCCCTAAATAATTTGGTTTGTTTTCAAATAGCTTATTAATTAAATATAAAGTGGCCAGGATATGAATTTAAATTGACATATAATCTGTCAGTTTTCTCTGAAATATATAGCTCTTGGCAAAGACGGTCGCACTCCCTCCCTTTTCCGTGTTTGCCCTGCTTGCCTCTTAGTCTCGTCCTGTCTTGTTTAACTTTCTTGTTACCTCTTTTTGCACTGCTCTCCAAAATCTAAACAATGGAATTGATCAAATGCCCTCTTAACAAATTGACAAGATCTCGGGTTCAGGGGAACCTGTCTGTCCTGTCGGAACGGTTGTTGCTGTACGCACGACGGACTCTTAGGAGAAACAAAGTTCCGCATGCCTGGCGGCCCTTTTCAGTCGAGGACGCTGAAGATCAATCAATCAATTAATCAATTCCTTTATTGTCATTGTCATAATAACACTTAAGTCATACATGTCAACGAGATTTTGTTTGAGCTTTGTCCAGCGGCATAGAAACTGCATTGATGTGCAGGTTGACAATAGTCTACAGTTTAGCATTGTCAGGAAGATCGGGATAAGAGGGACGTGGGGGTGGGAACAGTCAGATGTCTGATGGGTGTTACGTTGATGTTGCAGCAATGCAATGTCCAGAGCACAATTATTGAGGTGGTGAAGAGTGAGGCAATAAGATGGTCCGGGGCAGCAAAGGGGAAAGCTGTTCATTTAGCAGTCTCACAGCCTGGGGATACAGACTGTGAGACATTTTGGTGGTCCTGGCGCGAATCGATCTGTACCTCCTTCCAGAGGGTAGCAGGTTGAAGAGGCCATGTGCTGGGTGGTATCTGTCCTTCAGGATGTTGTGTACTCGCTTTAGGCAGCGAGTTGTGTACATGGCACTCATCTCTGGGAGTATCGTCCTTGTAATTTTTCCCCGCCGCTTTAACCACTCGCTACCTATATGGAACTACGATAACAGGACATCTGCTGATTGGAGAAAGCGTTGCCCTGACATATAGCTTAGTGTTAAATAAAAAGGATGTGTTAATTTATTTTTTCAAAACATTTAACATTTATTAAAGGGGTCATGGGCAGCACGGTGGAACAGGGGTTAGTGCATGTGCCTCACAATACGAAGGTCCTGGGTTCAATCCTTGAGCTGGGGGGCCTTTATGTGTGGAGTTTGCATGTTCTTCCCTTGACTGCGTGGGTTCCCTCCGGGTACTCCGGCTTCCTCCCACCTCCAAAGACATGCACCTGGGGATAGGTTGATTGGCAACACTAAATTGGCCCTAGTGTGTGAATGTGAGTGTGAATGTTGTTTGTCTATCTGTGTTGGCCCTGTGATGAGGTGGCGACTTGTCCAGGGTGTACCCCGCCTTTCACCCGAATGCAGCTGAGATAGGCTGCAGCACCCCCCCGCGACCCCGAAAAGGACAAGCGGTAGGAAATGGATGGATGGATGGATTGATAAAGGGGTCATATAATTTTTTTCTATTTTTAAAACATTTCATTTTGGTCTATATAACATGATGGTGGTTCTTTAGTAAAGATAAAGCTGCCACCTTAACGTGGTAGAGGAGTTTGCGTGTCCCAATGATCCTAGGAGCTATGTTGTCCGGGGGCTTTATGCCCCCTGGTAGGGTCTCCCAAGACAAACTGGTCCTAGGTGAGGGATCAGACAAAGAGCAGCTCGAAGACCTCCATGAATAATAAAAAACAAGGACCCAGATTTCCCTCGCCCGGACGCGGGTCACCGGGGCCCCCCTCTGGAGCCAGGCCCGGAGGTGGGGCACGATGGCGAGCGCCTGGTGGCCGGGCCTGTCCCCATGGGGCCCGGCCGGGCACAGCCCGAAGAGGCAACGTGGGTCCCCCCTCCAATGGGCTCACCACCCATAGCAGGGGTCATAGAGGTCGGGTGCGATGTGAGCTGGGCGGCAGCCGAAGGCAGGGCACTTGGCGGTCCGATCCTCGGCTACAGAAGCTAGCTCTTGGGACGTGGAATGTCACCTCGCTGGGGGGGAAGGAGCCTGAGCTAGTGCGCGAAGTGGAGAAGTTCCGGCTAGATATAGTCGGACTCACTTCGACGCACAGCAAGGGCTCTGGAACCAGTTCTCTCGAGAGGGGCTGGACTCTCTTCCACTCTGGCGTTGCCGGCAGTGAGAGGCGACGGGCTGGGGTGGCAATTCTTGTTTCCCCCCGGCTCAGAGCCTGTACGTTGGAGTTCAACCCGGTGGACGAGAGGGTAGCTTCCCTCCGCCTTCGGGTGGGGGAACGGGTCCTGACTGTGGTTTGCGCTTACGCGCCAAACCGCAGCTCAGAGTACCCACCCTTTTTGGATTCACTCGAGGGAGTACTTGAGAGTGCTCCCCCGGGTGATTCCCTCGTGCTACTGGGGGACTTCAATGCTCATGTTGGCAACGACAGTGAAACCTGGAGAGGCGTGATTGGGAAGAATGGCTGCCCGGATCTGAACCCGAGCGGTGTTTTGTTATTGGACTTTTGTGCCCGTCACAGATTGTCCATAACGAACACCATGTTCAAACATAAGGGTGTCCATATGTGCACTTGGCACCAGGACACCCTAGGCCGCAGTTCCATGATCGACTTTGTAGTTGTGTCATCGGATTTGCGGCCTCATGTTTTGGACACTCGGGTGAAGAGAGGGGCGGAGCTTTCTACCGATCACCACTTGGTGGTGAGTTGGCTGCGATGGTGGGGGAGGATGCCGGACAGACCTGGCAGGCCCAAACGCATTGTGAGGGTTTGCTGGGAACGTCTGGCAGAGTCTCCTGTCAGAGAGAGTTTCAATTCCCACCTCCGGAAGAACTTTGAACATGTCACGAGGGAGGTGCTGGACATTGAGTCCGAATGGACCATGTTCCGCGCCTCTATTGTCGAGGCGGCTGATTGGAGCTGTGGCCGCAAGGTAGTTGGTGCTTGTCGTGGCGGTAATCCTAGAACCCGTTGGTGGACACCGGCGGTGAGGGATGCCGTCAAGCTGAAGAAGGAGTCCTATCGGGTTCTTTTGGCTCATAGGACTCCTGAGGCAGCGGACGGGTACCGACAGGCCAAGCGGTGTGCGGCTTCAGCGGTCGCAGAGGCAAAAACTCGGACATGGGAGGAGTTCGGGGAAGCCATGGAAAACGACTTCCGGACGGCTTCGAAGCAATTCTGGACCACCATCCGCCGCCTCAGGAAGGGGAAGCAGTGCACTGTCAACACCGTGTATGGCGAGGATGGTGTTCTGCTGACCTCGACTGCGGATGTTGTGGATCGGTGGAGGGAATACTTCGAAGACCTCCTCAATCCCACCAACACGTCTTCTTATGAAGAAGCGGTGCCTGGGGAGTCTGTGGTGGGCTCTCCTATTTCTGGGGCTGAGGTTGCTGAGGTAGTTAAAAAGCTCCTCGGTGGCAAGGCCCCAGGGGTAGATGAGATCCGCCCGGAGTTCCTTAAGGCTCTGGATGCTGTGGGGCTGTCTTGGTTGACAAGACTCTGCAGCATCGCGTGGACATCGGGGGCGGTACCTCTGGATTGGCAGACCGGGGTGGTGGTTCCTCTCTTTAAGAAGGGGAACCGGAGGGTGTGCTCTAACTATCGTGGGATCACACTCCTCAGCCTTCCCGGTAAGGTCTATTCAGGTGTACTGGAGAGGAGACTACGCCGGATAGTCGAACCTCGGATTCAGGAGGAACAGTGTGGTTTTCGTCCTGGTCGTGGAACTGTGGACCAGCTCTATACTCTCCACAGGGTCCTTGAGGGTGCATGGGAGTTTGCCCAACCAGTCTACATGTGTTTTGTGGACTTGGAGAAGGCATTCGACCGTGTCCCTCGGGAAGTCCTGTGGGGAGTGCTCAGAGAGTATGGGGTATCGGACTGTCTGATTGTGGCAGTCCGCTCCCTGTATGCTCAGTGCCAGAGCTTGGTCCGCATTGCCGGCAGTAAGTCGGACACGTTTCCAGTGAGGGTTGGACTCCGCCAAGGCTGCCCTTTGTCACTGATTCTGTTCATAACTTTTATGGACAGAATTTCTAGGCGCAGTCAAGGCGTTGAGGGGATCTGGTCTGGTGGATGCAGGATTAGGTCTCTGCTTTTTGCAGATGATGTGGTCCTGTTGGCTTCATCTGGCCAGGATCTTCAGCTCTCACTGGATCGGTTCGCAGCCGAGTGTGAAGCGACTGGGATGAGAATCAGCACCTCCAAGTCCGAGTCCATGGTTCTCGCTCGGAAAAGGGTGGAGTGCCATCTCCGGGTTGGGGAGGAGATCTTGCCCCAAGTGGAGGAGTTCAAGTACCTCGGAGTCTTGTTCACGAGTGAGGGAAGAGTGGATCGTGAGATCGACAGGCGGATCGGTGCGGCGTCTTCAGTAATGCGGACGCTGTATCGATCCGTTGTGGTGAAGAAGGAGCTGAGCCGGAAGGCAAAGCTCTCGATTTACCGGTCGATCTACGTTCCCATCCTCACCTATGGTCATGAGCTTTGGGTTATGACCGAAAGGACAAGATCACGGGTACAAGCGGCCGAAATGAGTTTCCTCCGCCGGGTGGCGGGGCTCTCCCTTAGAGATAGGGTGAGAAGCTCTGCCATCCGGGGGGAGCTCAAAGTAAAGCCGCTGCTCCTCCACATCGAGAGGAGCCAGATGAGGTGGTTCGGGCATCTGGTCAGGATGCCACCCGAACGCCTCCCTAGGGAGGTGTTTAGGGCACGTCCGACCGGTAGGAGGCCACGGGGAAGACCCAGGACACGTTGGGAAGACTATGTCTCCCGGCTGGCCTGGGAACGCCTCGGGGTCCCACAGGAAGAGCTGGACGAAGTGGCTGGGGAGAGGGAAGTCTGGGCTTCCCTGCTTAGGCTGCTGCCCCCGCGACCCGACCTCGGATAAGCGGAAGAAGATGGATGGATGGATGGATGGGTTCTTTAGTAAACAAAATGCATATATTTTGCTGTAAAGCAAATTTTTGTCTGCCTTCAAAAACGGTTTGTTTTGAGAGGCAGAGTTTTAGATGCAAACGAATCCGTCCTTACCACACCCCCTGTGGAAACACTGTAAACGTTCCTGTTGTGAGATGAGTAAAGGATTATCTTTTCTTATCTTATCTCACGCTGAATAGCCTTTTGTTCCCGACCCCGGCATCCTTATTAGCTCATCAACTACGCCGGATATCAGCCTCCCATTACATTCCGCAGATTCAATCCGATTCAGGTGTGGTTCCGGATTATCTTGAGATCAATATTGTATTCAAGTATTTCTATACGTCCTTTTACTCATCTTGTCATTGTTCTACTCCTGAGCTTGATATTTCATTTGCCAAATTTGACATCCCATGGGTTGATCAGTCTTCTCCAGTAAAGTTAGAGACCAATTACTGCTGCCGATTTAAATGTTGCAGCGTTATCCCTACAAAACGGAAAATCCGCAGTACCAGATGGCTATTTTCCTGAATTTTTCAAAAAAAATTGGCATAAGCCAGCGCCCCTATTATTGAACATGCACAATTAATTGTTTAAATCTGTCCGCCTCCCGCAAACGCTCAACCAAGATTAAATTTCTCTCCTCTTGAAAAAAAGCAAAGACCCTTTGTTGTGCACTTCGTATCGTCTTATTAGCCTGTTAAATGTGGATTTTAAATTATTATCCAAAGCTTCAGTGCCTCCCTGCCACACCCGCTGGATCAGATATTCTTCATTTCCTTAAATTGGAGAAAATTAGGCTGACATTGAATGGTTGTTCTGTAAAATGTTAATAAGTATGGAGTGCTTTCTTAAAATTTGTATGGTTCTATTGTGGACGATTGATGAGCCTTTTGTTTACTTTTGTGTATTGCTGCACCATGTTGGGGCCATTCGGAAGTGCAGCTATCTGTGGCTTTGTATCAATATTTGCCTGTACTTATTTGACTAATATATTTAATAAATTTTTTTGGGGTTGGGAGAAAAAAAAGAACATTTGATTTGTATTGTATTGTATTGTATTTCTGTTAACATTTTTTTTAAAGTACCGTATTTTTCGAAGTATAAGTCGCTCCAGAGTATAAGTCGCACCGGCCGAAAATGCATAATAAAGAAGGAAAAAAACATATATAAGTCGCACTGGAGTATAAGTCGCATTTTTGGGGGAAATTTATTTGATAAAACCCAACACCAAGAATAGACATTTGAAAGGCAATTTAAAATAAAGAATAGTGAACAACAGGCTGAATAAGTGTACATTATATGACGCATAAATAACCAACTGAGAACGTGCCTGGTATATTAACGTAACATATTATGGTAAGAGTCATTCAAATAACTATAACATATAGAACATGCTATTTGTTTACCAAACAATCTGTCACTCCTAATCGCTAAATCCGATGAAATCTTATACGTCTAGTCTCTTACGTGAATGAGCTAAATAATATTATTTGATATTTTACGGTAATGTGTTAATAATTTCACACATAAGTCGCTCCTGAGTATAAGTCGCACCCCTGGCCAAACTATGACTGTGACTTATAGTCCGGAAAATACGGTAGTTTTTTCGCAAAATCAATTTTTTTGTGAAAGTTTGTGATTTAAGCAAGACTAATCTTCACACACACTCGGAGTAACTTTCTCACAGTTGAAGGCACATTTCCACAAATCATAAAAGTTCAAATAAGGCACTATTTACTTCATACGAGGCTGAAAGTTAGTGTAGTGACTTGTGCTGGTTAAACCAAACAAACAGAGCATTGTTCTTCATTGGGTTTCATTGTCAACATGATATTGTAGCACAGCCATTTTATATACATTTAAATTGGCTAACTCAAGGAATGATGTTTGGGTAAATGTCTACCACACATGGATAATCCGCTGACGTCACGCTTGAACAAAATTCAAAACGGACCGTTTGCAGAAAGTAGGAAGGAAGGCAATATTGTTTTATAACTATCATTGCAATTCCTCCACGGTTTGATATAACATTTTCGGGACTTATGCAGATACCAAATACACATAAGCATGCAACAATAGGTAAGAAAAGTCGGTTTTATATGATAGGGCCCCTTCAACACATTTGAACACCCACAAAATACCAACAATGGGTATCAATACCTAGGTAATGGGAAATGGTAACATATCGATCCAAATGTGAAAGGTACCCATCTTTTAATAATACCTTTCCTCAGTGTAAAAAAGGCAATACATTATGGGAGAAAACCTAAAGACATGCAGGCGTAAGATGAATGAGATAAGTGAGTCAGTACTGGCTGACTCGGTGTTCAGTCCCAACTCAATGATGCTGAGAATGTGAATGGCTGTCGGCTGGGATGAACTCCAGCTCCCAGTAAAAAATGGATGGACAGTGAAGTATCAAAGGACACTAAAGATGTACAATCTAAGCTTCGGAAGACCACAAGAAGATTGTTTTATAAGCAAACGTTGAGGCTTTTTTGTGGACAAAAGGATTCTGTTTATGTCATTTAAACCGCTTCTCACTGGCATCTTTCACACTTTGTAATGCCGCATGTTGGAACCGATACAGTTAGCCTAAGAGGAGGGATCGGCTCCCTATAATCTCATCTCACAGACGTAATTAGTCGTAGAGCACGACTGATGATACATATGTAATCCCTCTATGGGGGGTGCCATGGGAAAAACACAAGTGAGTAAAAAAAGCCACTCTTTTTGGCCTTATTTCTGCATGAAGGAGGGAATATAGACTGCGCTGTCTACATGCTCCCTAATAAGCCCAGTGTGAGTCAACATACATTTACCTTTTGATCTTCACACCTCTTGCCTAAAAACATGTTTTCCTAGCAATGCCTTCCATCTTACTTTTCCAGCACCCACTTATAGCAATAGCAGACATGGTCTCATGTGAACGGCCAAACATCCAAATCAACAACAACAACAACAACAGTGGTTGGAGGCTTTCGACTGTGCTGCACTCCCATTATGACTAATTCATGTCATAAAAAAGGCCATTAGCGAGCACTTGATGGAGGCACCGCACGGCGTTTAATCACACTTAATATATGCATGCACAGCTATCGGAAAGGGGGGGGAAAAAAAAGAGTAAAACGAATTTATCTTGCTCTAAGGCACCTTTGCGCCAAGGAGGAAAAAAAGAATGTCTGCATCCTGTTGCCGCAGAGAGCAATGGAGTAAGTGGAGGAGAGAAAATAAAGCAGCAACATTGACGAGTGGCCTTAGAGGAGTGAGTAGGACGTGGGAACAAGGAGGCAGACCATTAGGTCCACAGCGGGCCTAACAAATGAATACTGGACTCTGCAAAATATAATATCTACTTGCACAAACTAAAGCAATACAATACAAGAGTTGTATCAACAATGACACCTTTACAAAAATAACATTTTCAGTTAATGGAATGGCTCCAGCAACCATCGCGACCCCAAAAGGGACAAGCAGTAGAAAATGGATGGATGGATGGAATGGAAATGACCACAGTTGAGGCAATAACATTATACTACATTAATTTGTGTTATTTTGTGTTGATTTTTCATGTTGATTAATGCAACTGAATCCTTCAAAAAACATTTTATACATAAATTGATGAATTATAATGTCAACTCATGTACACTCTGGTCGTCTCAATTTTATGTTATTTTTTAATGTGTATTGCAATGTTTTAAACCGTTTTGTAATATGTAATGTTTTGTGTGGACCCCAGTAATACTAGACTGCCACGGCAATCAGCTTAATGGGGATCCTTTTAAAGAAAACCAAATAATTCAATCAAACACACAGAAAATAATGAACTGAGCCATTAGTTTATCGTAATCTTAGTTTATAGTAGGAATGGGCGATATGGGCTAAAATCTATATTGGGATATGAATTGCAGCCTCCTGCGGCAACGATATATATCACAATATATTATTTGGCATTTAAAGGATAATTTGAAAACGCGTTATGTTACAAAGGCTCCTAATTGGCTACTGACGTACTATTTCATCAAAACTATTATTAATCTACTTGCTAATTTACTGTTAGTAAATGATTACTTTCTGTTGTTGCATGGTCCTAGCTAAACTTCTGTTAAAATGTACTAAATGCTTATTCTTCTGTTGTTAGTTTTGGGCAATTCTACAAACTTGAGCATTGATCCAATACCAAGCAATTACAGGGGAAGTATTGGTCATGCCAATGCTGATATTGATACTTGAACATTTCGAGATCATTGCATTTTTTTTATCACATATACAATCAGACAAAAACACATGATGGTGGAGTAACGAGTGTTTGTAAACAAAAATGACCATGTAGTTACTATACTTTGTATCAATAATGTTGATATTTGTATCGATCCGCCTTTCCCTTGTTTACATTCAAGAGCTCTGGCTTAGCGGTTTCTCGTGGCTTATTGTAGCTTCCTACGGTGTGTGGTGTAGCATGTTTAGCTCTTCCTTGTCCTCCAGTGAGAACACTACTTCTCAGAGGCTTATTTGCCGCCATGGATGCTATGATCAGTGACTCGCGCTGTGGACGGAGGTTAGCCAAGGTAATCAAAAAGGTCAACCAACGAACGAGATTTCTCTATAGAATCTCCTCTCTGGTCAACAAAAGCACCATGAGGATTCTAGCGGGAACTCTCGTTCAACCCTTTTTCGATTACGCATGCACCTCCTGGTACCCTAGCACCTCCGAAACCCTCAAATCTAGACTCCAAATATCCCAGAACAAGCTAGTCAGATTACTTCTAGACCTCCACCCCAGATTCTACCTCACTCCTACCCACTTCTCCAAAGTGGGCTGGCTCAGGGTGGAGGACAGAGTAAAACAACTTGCACTGAGCCTAGTCTATAAAATCCGCTACACCTCCCTGATACCAAAGTACATGTCAAACTACTTCCCTAACGTAAATGACCGCCATAACCACAACACCAGGGGGAACTCTACTAACCACGTTAAACCCAGATTCCGATCTAACAAAGGTCTTAACTCATTCTCTTTCTATGCCACATCAATGTGGAATGCGCTCCCAACAGGTATAAAAGAAAGGGCATCTCTATCCTCCTTCAAAACCGCAATAAAAGTACACCTCCAGGCAACTTCAACCCTAAACTAACACCCTCCCTGGATTGTTAATAATCAAATGTAAACAATCAAATGTAGATACTTTTCTTATGCCTTCTGATCTCTCTCTCTCTCTCTCTCTCTCTCTCTCTCTCTCTATGTCCACTACTTGCTGTACATATCCTACCAAGTCAGACCTACACTGTTTCAATATCCATTTCTCTGTTCTCAATTGTTGATGACTGATGATAACAACCAAACATAACCCCCCCCCCCCCCCCCCCACATCCCGAATTGTAAATAATGTAAATAATTCAATGTATACACCCTTATGATTATCTTGTGTGATGACTGTATTATGATGATAGTATATATGATAGTATATATCTGTATCATGAATCAATTTAAGTGGACCCCGACTTAAACAAGTTGAAAAACGTATTCGGGTGTTACCATTTAGTGGTCAATTGTACGGAATATGTACTTCACTGTGCAACCTACTAATAAAAGTCTCAAATAGCCGCTAGTAAGGAACGCTACATTGCGTTGAGGACGCGTTTGTATGCTTGCCGCTGTCAAATTTGCGGGACACAGCTAAAATGTGTCACCAACACATAACCTAACAAACAATAGTATTAAAAGCTCCATCGTTAGTCAAATTGATGTAATTGACATTATACTGTATGTGTCGCACAACCCACACAACAAAGGCCTTGTTATTGTTATTGCTAGAGTGCAACCTGCTGATTGCAGAAACTGCCTCTCATCACAATGAGGTCAGAAAAATCGACAGAAATGTGGTGGTTGTCAAGCTTGAAGCGTCACCCCAGGATGCAGAGACGGCAGGCTAGCACGGGTACGAATGTATTTATTGAGAGCGAGTGCCGGTAGGAAGTTCACAAAAAGGTCTACACTTGTTCAGGTAGCAACAAACAATGACCCAGCCCAGTCCAGAGGAACACCAAGCCCAACCACAACCAGGCACAGGAAGATAAACACAAGTTCAAAACTGTCACGGAGTGTCATGAACGTGGTCTCCCTTTCCCCCCCCACATAGTTCAACCTTTGTGGAGGTGGCTGCTGTTGTCAGTACATCATGGCAATGTGTCACTACCACAACATGTGATTATAAATACATTGGCAGGTCAAAAAACAGTCAAGAGCATCACACATGTGGACTGCTTTTTCACCACGGGGCCGTGTGTATGTGTTGTCCTTGTCTTCATGTAGGTGTATGTGCTGTTGCCAAGGCATTGCCATGGTTACGAGGATCCGGCCAACCATCTGACGTGGTCTCTGTAGATGTGGCAGCGCCCGGTGTCCTTCCTGGGTGGTGACAGGCCCGGCCTAAAGCCTCCCAGTGCTGCTAACTGGACGAGACAGCACATGTGCTGTGGGTGCGCCGAGTGGGAAGATGGCAATCTATCGATCCAAGTGCTCTGTGCGTGTGTGCAAGGAAGTGTGGAGGAAAGTGTCAGAAAAAGAGCCAGACAGGGAGGTTTGCTGGATGGAATGGATTGGCTGGAGGCCATGAATTATATATGGAGCCAATCTGTTCTGAGGGCAGGCCGAGCGACTGGAGCAGCTCTTACAAACTCCTGGCTCACACAAACAAACACCCAGTGCAGAAAAATAAAGGACAACTTTTAACATATTCAGAGAAAAGCTCTTCTTCCCGTTGCATCCCGGGAACATCAAACAGCTCAATGTGAATGGAAAAGAAGCCATTTATTTGGCCTATCTGCTGTAATGAAAAGAGCGCTCTCACAAGCCTGCCAAGACTGCAAGCGACAAAGTGCCACAGGGACGATCCCCGCTTCTGACATTCAAGTGCTGCTCTTATTTATTTAGGAAATTTACTTACTAAGAAGGTCACAAATGAATTATTTGGCGAGGATATTCCTAGGAGCACTCCTTATTCTTTCTACATTTCCCCCCTGCAATTTTCCTTTGATTTACGCCTTTCTTGCCCTCAAAGCTTTGCTCATCTTCTAAGTGCTTATTTTTTCGACAGCGCCCGTTCCTATATCTCCGGGAACTTTCTGTAGCGTGTCGCCGGCAGCGTTGTAAAGTCATTTGAAAAGCCAATTCTGTCCTTAGAAGCTGCTGCCAAGGAACGCTTATACCTTTTAATACTTCTCCTCTCCTCTCCAAAATACCCCACCATCAATCCCCCGTCCCTAAAAAAATCACTGCTGCACATTTTCCTAAAGCAATGCCACTTTTGTCCTTGTTGGCAAGGCCTGATGTCCTCCTTGTCGACCAAAACATCTGACATGGATAGGGATTTTGTCAATATTGGCTCCCTCCCTAGCAATGTTCCCTCTAATTTTTCATGTGTGTGAGCAAACGCACAAACACCCTGAGCATTCAGTGGAATACAGACGTGCACACTGTGGTCATACCAGCAGCACATTTGTCTCAAACCTGACATAACAATTTAAATGTCTTATTATTATAATCAAGTGACTAGTCAATTTCAAGAGATTGTTTTCTAATATATGTGATTTGACCCACTTAGATATTGTTTGTTTTTTTAATTAGCTATGCACTATAGTATTTTATGCCTGGGTGGGGGTCCTGCTTTGGAAAGATTGTGTACCCCTTTCAGAGATCACATTTAGTTCCCCTTAAAACATTCACATGTTGCATGAGATGAAGTGTTTATTAACTTTCTGTCCGTAAAATAAATATTTTTATTAGCAATTATGTAGTCCTGTAACCAGGCCCGGCCCTAACCAATCTGGCGCCCTAGGCAAGATTTTAGGTGGCGCCCCCCCACATCGGCAGTGAAGTGTATATACTCACAAGAAACCGAATAGCTTTGTCTTTGATCTTTTTTTTTTTTCTTACAACTATACCTAATATATAAAGGGGTGGACAAGTGACTATTAGGGTGACCATTTCCATGACATCAAAAAAGAGGACATTATGCGGCATATCAATAAATTACTATAGTGTACATAGGACTCTGGTATACCTTATTTATAGTACAATTTTGAGTGGTTTAAAGATGATGTTTGTGTGGCTGAATAGGAAAAAATATTAAAGTCAAGTGTTTGTTAACAGTATTTGTATTTATTCAATACATTGTGGTGTTCAAAAAGTGACCACTGAGATGAATCTTTTCAAGTGCAGAGTGCCACAAAGCATAACATTTGTGGACTTAAATGTAGTTAACATACATAATAAAAAGAAAAATGCCACAACAAATTTTCCACATCAACATCAAGGCTGCTTGCTGCATATCTGGTTGCGTTATGCAGAATATGGGCCAAACAGTTTGCAGGGAGCACATCTTTTTGGCTCAGTTTCAGCTTCTGATACACACTTATGTTTGCCACAATTGACACTGGCATTGTCTGCTGCATATGCAGACATGTTTTTCACCTCTAAGCCAGACATCTCAAGTTTTGCCAGCAGCTGGTTTGTTATGGCTTCTGACGTTTCGTTGCTGTCACTATAAAAATCCAACAGGACATGTTGGATGCCTTCATCAAAGTGAAAATACCTTACCACAATGGGAAAACACTTGTTTGTTCCTTTATTTGAGGCGTCGGTTGCTACGGAAAAGGGTAGGTTGTTTTCTTTTATGTAGTCGGTATGTTCCTGTACTGAATAGTGAGCGATGACGTTCTCGCACAATGCCTTGGCTTTTGTTCGGCCACAGGCCATCCCTTTAGCTGTGGGCTAGTCACTGAAAATCTCCCGGTCCACTTTCATGCCGCAGTCTAAACTTCTGTAGGACTGGTGATGCTTTACAGCAGTGGTTCTCAACCCTTTTTTCAGTGATGTACCCCCTGTGAACATTTTTTTAATTCAAGTACCCCCTAATCAGAGCAAAGCATTTTTGGTTGAAAAAAAGAGATAAAGAAGTAAAATACAGCACTATGTCATCAGTTTCTGATTTATTAAACTGTATAACAGTGCAAAATATTGCTCATTTGTAGTGGTCTTTCTTGAACTATTTGGAAAAAAATATATAAAATAACTAAAAACTTGTTGAAAAATAAACAAGTGATTCAATTATAAATAAAGATTTCTACACATAGAAGTAATCATCAACTTAAAGTGCCCTCTTTGGGGATTGTAATAGAGACCCATCTGGATTCATCAACTTAATTCTAAACATTTCTTTACAAAAAAAGGAATCTTTAACATCAATATTTATGGAACATGTCTACAAAAAATCTAGCTGTCAAGACTGAATATTGCATTGTTGCATTTCTTTTCACAGTTCTTTTTGACAGACATTTTAGTGAGGGTCAAACCATCATGGCATGGGGGAAACTCTGGGTTTATGGTAATGAATGGAATAGCCTACTTGATTTGATGTTCAGTTTATGAACTTACATTACATTACATACCCCCAGGGTACCATTTGAGAACCACTGCTTTACAGCATGGTACACCTTGCACAGCTCCGCAGCAGTTATCTTGTCATCCAGGGGCGACGAAACTTCACGAAAAAATGTCCTCATTGAAGAGGTACCTGCCGCACGTTTATTACTTTTATGTTTATCCGTACCCGCATGCCGTTCAATTGCAGCATTCCCCTGACTACTTACGTCGACATCACATCGACAAAGTGTGCAGAAGCCATTGAATGAGTCTCGACTGCTTTTCGTTATAAATTCGTTCTCTTTTATCCATTCAGAATTAAACGAGGTCTTGCGTTTTGGCATGATGCTAACTTTCTGTCAATGTCATGCCGCAACAGCACATGAACCCTTGTTTACTTTTTTAACCAATGATAAGCAGATTTGTATCCGACACCGCTCTTAGCCAATCATTTGATACGTTACTGCGTTGGGGGCATTTTTTACGGTCTTTGATTGGCTATTGCGCTGCAGCCCAGCAAAGATGAAAAAACTCCGCTCTTCAAGCCTAGTGCCTCCAAAAGGAGGACAATACGTGTCCGGCTTGACGCTGCGCCGGACGCTGGACAGGGCATTACAAATCCGGACTGTCCGGCCTAAATCCGGACACCTGGTCACCCTAGTGACTATTACCTGCAGGGCAAACATTAGCTAACCAGAAGGCAATAACAATGTAAACAAAAAACACCTGCTTAAAAGATCTAATACAAATGTCCCTGAGGAATGTAAGGTGAGTACTGTAATTACCTAACGTTACATTATTATTTTCCATAACAATTTAGCCCCCTCCACAATATTAACCCGACGTTAAAACAGAACTAGCTATGTATTGATTAGCAATTGCCGAATCATGTAACATTAGCTTAATGCTAAAAAGCCAGGTTACTATCACATTCTGTAACAGACAAATAATTTTATGTAGGCTAACGTTACCTACCTGCTAACTCTGTCTTTTCTCGTTTCTACTCCTCTTCTTTTCTCTTTTTTCTTCCCTGGGCACCTGACAGTTTTGGCCGTTTTGACATCTTGTGTTGATTTTTTGATGTGGTGACATCCAAAAAGAGTCATGATACGGGAAGGGAGGGGCGCACCGTGCGGGGGAGAGGGGGGGGGGGCGGGGGCGTAATGTTGTAACAAATAATATTTCTATTAAATAGGCTTTACTTTGCATTTTAATTAACGTGGGATTATTTTTTGTATTTAGAAATAATAATACCAACTTTTTTTTTTTTTTCTCCAACATTTGTGGCACTGGCGTGGCGCCCCCTGATGGACGGCGCCCTTAGAATTTACCTATACGGCCTATGCCACGGGCCGGCCCTGCCTGTAACATCATTTCATGATTAATATCCAAAAAATAACATTCTTAACAAATGACAGTAGAATAAGCACACTGATTGAGGACTCATAGTAAAACGACCTGAAATTTGCACTTTACGTGTAGTGTTGGAGTTGTCCAACTTTTTGTGTGGCCATAAACGCACCAATGGCTAATTGCCATAGTGTATGTGTTGGTGCAGGTGAGAGAGAGAGCAAGCGGCTGCTTTTGATGTAACAGATGACAAAGAGTTGCTTTTGGCTTGGTTTGTACGGTAGACAACGACCAGTTTTGCTAGATAAAAGTATTTTACACATTGTTTTGGTGTGGTTATGGCCGACAAACAATTTTGCTAAATAAAGGGACCGATGGACTTCCTGTCCTCCTTTAAGTGTCTCCACAGACGTTACAATAATTTAAGTGTTGACAAACATTGTTTTACCTGTTGTGCCCGGCTTTTGTCACCTGTTACTCACAGTTGCATTGCAAAATCATACAAAACAAACGATTTGTTTATTTTGTTTAGAGTGGGATTTGATTTTTTGCACGGCATAGATTTGCTGTGCGCAGAGGACGCGTGAGCAGTGCGCAATTGCGCAGGTGCGCACCTTAGAGGGAACGTTGCTCCCTAGTTTGTTTCTTTTTTACGTTTTCTATCATAAGTAGTCTAGTTTGTTACCTACATTTAGGGATGAAACGATATGAAGGTCTCATATCACGTTATCTTGACCAAAATGATCACGGTTATCATTATCGCAGTATTGTTGAATGTGCTCACAAAGTACTTTTACACACACTGAAAACATTTTACCAAGTCATTTTTTTTAAAGAAAATAGACACACTATTTACTATTGGCCCTTTGATGAGGCGGCGACAAGTCCAGGGTGTACCCCGCCTACCGCCCGAATGCAGCTGAGATAGGCTCCAGCACCGCCCCTGACCCCGAAAGGGACAAGCAGTAGAAAATGGATGGATGTATGGACTATTTAATATGGTTTGTGTTTCTAATGCTTCACTGATAGAGTTTTAGTCTTAGTATTTTATTAAATTTATATTTTATTGTTTTAAATATTGGTTTGTACTGAAGCATTTTGTGATTTATTTAAATAAAAGTGTGTAACAAATACAATCTATTGCTATTATTTGTTTTTTCTGGCAGGTGTTGAGGCGTCCTTCTCTGTTCAGCGATCCTGGATCGCACCGTAAAAACAACCTCCATCTTTTATTCATCTGAGTATAGAACGATCGCTCTGTTCTAAGAGAGGACAGCCTGTAGGTTGAATGTGCACAATTGAATATCTTAGTTGCTCAGACAGCAATGTGTTTGTACACGTTTAGATGTCGTTTCTTAAATGGGGAAATACGTTAATGTGTTTTGTTTTCATGTTAGAATTTAAGCTAGTCAGTCAGTCTGTGAGTCAGTCTGTCAGTTGATGAAAGTGCAGTTATCAATCACGGTTTTTGGATGATTTGAACTTAAAACGATTAGACTGTCGGGAGGTTTTACTGCAGTTATCTTTAATACCGTTTATCGTTACAGCCCTACCAACAAGCGTCCTCCTTGTCTGCTATAACCGTTTCTAATGCTTTATTTGACTTACTAGCCACAAGAGTATTTTTCTATTTTTCTACTCCGAGCCTTATTGCTGCACTTTATGTTATTTATCTTAATTCACCTGGCCAGTGTTCTACACTTTTTGTTGACTTCCTTTAACACTTTGTGTGACTCTGGTCAAGGGATGCAACTATTATAGATTTTGACGGCACAATTATATTCTGAGTAATAATGGTTTCATGATTATCGGGATTATAATGTAATAATTAATGTCACAACAAAAATGTGTATAATCACATAGATATTCAAATAACAAAATAATAGTGCAAAATAAAATATAAACAAAATGTCTCCTTTTCTTGCAAATAAAGACAACCTCTGCTTTATAAACATACTTCAGATATATTAATGTTTTACATTTGCTATATTAATGTTATGCTTCCGCCTATCTGCTTTTGGTTGCAGTTCCTGGTTTCTGGGTCATGGGACAAAGCCACCTTCGCACACACCTGATTCCCATTTCCTTCTGACTACTTTAGCTCTCCAGTCCTTTCACTCGGCGCCAGTAGAGTCCTGGTGGTTCGTGTAGTGTTAACTGTTTCCTCTCCACACCTTTTGTGTGCTATTTCTGCCATTTTTAAGCAAATGTAGCATACTAGCGTGTCTTTCGAATGGTGCATAGTTGGCGTAACTGTTACATCGGGGTCGCATAACTTTGCGGTGGTCGTTTACCTAAGATGCAGAAGGACGTCCGAAAGCAGCATGCAGGTAAGAAGGTGATTTATTCCAATAGGAAGGACAACAAGTACAAAAACTCGGACAAAAGTAAAGCGTGGAGCCAAAAAACCAAGATAATCCCCAGGGGCGAACAGTAAGAATGTCTTACACTAGGAATAATACATAAGTGTGGTGAAAACAGGAACCCACGTAAAGGTCGCAAACAGCGATCAAGATTGCCAGACAGAGTGTGGCGCGGAGCAGGAATAAATAGCTCTCTGATTAGTGACCGGGAGCAGGTAAGAGTCTTGACCACTAATCAGAGGCAGGTGACAAAAATCAGCACCCATGGCAACTAAGAAAACAAACAAGGGTGCTGAAACAGAACTAACCAACAACTAAGGAAATACTAAACTATACTAGGGATGTCCCGATCCAGGTTTTTGCACTTCCGATCCGATACCGATATTGTTTTTGCACTTCCGATCCGATACCGATACTGACCGATACCGATACTGACCGATACTGGCCTATCTGAGCATGTATTAAAGTTTAAAGTTATTTAGCCTACTTAGTTGTCAGAATCATGTTGAAAAGGGTTTTAGTACTCTTGATAACAACTAGCCAGCTGAATTAGGGGAGTTTGAATAATATACAATGGTTGGTAACAAGAAACTGACCTGTTTATTCAAGGATAAACACAAAATAGACAACATTATACATGACAAACAGAAATGGCATCATTGAAACTAGGGCTGGGCGATATGGCCTTTTTTTTAATATTGCGATATTTTAAGGCCATATTGCGATACACGATATATATTTTGCCTCAGCCTTGAATGAACACTTGATGCATATAATCACATCAGTATGATGATTCTATATGTTTTGATTGATTGATTGAGACTTTTATTAGTAGGTTGCACAGTGAAGTACATATTCCGTACAATTGACCACTAAATGGTAACACCCGAATAAGTTGTTCAACTTGTTTAAGTCGGGGTCCACTTAAATTGATTCATGATACAGATATATACTATCAGATATACTATCATCATAATACAGTCATCACACAAGATAATCACATTGAATTATTTACATTATTTATAATCCAGGGTGTGGAGGGGGGCGCCGGATGTAAGTGTCAAAAAGACAGCCAAAAGAGTTTGATATGAGAATAAATCTAAAGTTAAAATATAGGGTAGAAATGCACCCATTTGCAGGAAATGTAGTCTTGATTTTCAAAATTTTCTTTCAAGGCTTGCATGTCAACATTAAAACATTCTTCTTCATACTGCATTAATATATGCTACTTTTAAACTTTCATGCAGAGAAGGAAACCACAACTAAAAAAATCACTAATTTTTTCATACGGTGTTGATCTGGAAATGTTTGCCTTGGCATTTTGATGGTGTGGACGTGTGGCACCGAATGGAGATAAGCGCCGATACGCATTTTTTGGCAAATATCGGCGGCCGATCCGATCCAAATATCGGATCGGGACATCCCTAAACTATACATAACATGACCCGGGCAACGGATCATGACAGTAACTTTGTTTTTGTTCTATGCAGGTTGTGCCGTAAATAACGTAGTGAGGAGGACTGAAACACATGGTGTTGTGGAGCCTCTGCGATTAATAGTAAAACCAGTTAATCGTTGCTGTCATGACCTGGCACTGGATTCTTGTTTGGAGTTATGATTAGTGGTAATCAGATTATTGCTTGGTTTTTGTTTGCTATAAGCTCTTCCTAAAAGCTTTTTTTTCATGCACAGCTTTTCCCTATGCTTGTGTGGTGTATTTCCTGAATTAACCCTATTTATGTTTGTATTAGGACTTTTTTGGCATTAAATATTCTCCACCTGCAAAATAACTCCTGCATTGTGGGGGTCACAACTACCGCTACGACTAGCGTACCATAACAGTTGCGTCCCTACTCTGGTTTTGGAGATTTTTAGCAATGTATATTACTAAATCATTTTTCTTTCAGTACACAACTCCTGACTTTCCTATTGGGATCATAAAAACACCTAGCGTAGCACAAAGTATTTGGAGATTTTTAGCAATGTATATTACTAAATCATTTTTCTTTCAGTACACAACTCCTGACTTTCCTATTGGGATCATAAAAACACCTGGCGTAGCACAAAGTAGTTGTTGTATTTTAATAAAGCATATTGATGACACATTCTAGCTGTGTCCAGCATATTTGACAGCGACAAGCGATCAAAGGTGTCCTCAACGCAATGTAGCGTCCTCACTAGTGGCTAATGTGCCTCCACAGTGCAGTGTCTAAATCACTAATCATCGCCTCCATGACGGCAAATAAACTTGTTTCTTACAAGGACTAGAGGACAAGGAATAGCTACACATCTTACCCTACACACGATAGGGGATACAAAAAAGCATACCTAACCGCTAAACTGGAGCACTTGAATGGAAAACAGGGATGTGCGTATTAATGCAAATATCAACAGTAACGATACCAAGTATAGTATCAGTATATGGTCCATACAAGAGCGGTTAAATCAATATATTTTAATTATCACAAAATCTTTTTCTGTATTTTTTGTGTGTTTCGTTTAGTTATTTTGCACTATTGACTATATCATAAATGTATGTTATAAAAAGGAAAGAGGAAATGTAAATAATAAATTATACTGTCACACACCTTGTGTTTTTGTCGGATGACAGTGAAAAATGTACAGTAAAAAATCATTTAATGATCCTGAAAATATCAAGTATTACCGTTTGTACGGCCAATACTGCCCCTGTAACTACTTGGGATTGGATCCATTCCCAAATTTGTAGTATCATCCAAAACTAATGTAAAGTATCCAAACAAAAGAATAATATGTGGTTATTACATTTTAACAGAAGTGTAGATAGATTTGCCTGACAGCAGAAAGTAACCAGATTTTAGTAAATTAGCAAGTAGATTAATACTAGTTTTGACAAAATAACACAACTGGAAATGACACAATATTTTGAAATTAAAAGTCTCTCTAACCTGTTTTGAAATAGTTGAATTATCATTTATCATTATCATACGCCAACTAATTTATTGTGATATAGACTTTAGGCCATATCACCCATCCTGACCTGTGCACCTAGTAAAGTTTATATGATGGCATGTTTGATCTTGGAATAGATTATTTACAGCAGTGTTTTTCAATCACTGTGCCGCGGCACCCTAGTGTGCCGTGAGATACAGTCTGGTGTACCGTGGGAGATTATCTAATTTCACCTATTTGGGGTATAAAATATTTTTTGCAAACCAGTAATTATAGTCTGCAAATGATGTGTTGTTGTTGAGTGTCGGCAGAGTAACCATGTAATACTCGTCCATATCAGTAGGTGGCAGCAGGTAGCTAATTGTGATCACAATATGCAGACGACAGCGGGAGGCAGTGTGCAGGTAAAAGGATGTCTAATGCTTAAACTGAAAAACAAACAAAAGGTGAGTGCCCCTAAAAAAAGGCATTGAAGCTTAGGGAAGGCTATGCAGAACGAAACTACAACTGAACTGGCGACAAAGTAAACAAAAACAGAATGCTGGACGACAGCAAAGACTTGCAGCGTGTGGAGCAGAGAAGGCGTCCACAAAGTACATCCGCACATGACATGACAATCAACAATGTCCCCACAAAGAAGGATAAAAACAACTTACATTTTCTTGATTGCTAAAACAAAGCACATGCGGGGAATAGCACTTAAAGGAAGACATGAAACTGCTACAGGAAAATACCAATAAAACAGGAAACACCACCAAAATAGGAGCGCAAGACAAGAAGTAAAACACTACACACAGGAAAACAGCAAAAAAGTCCAAATAAGGCAGGGTGTGATGTGACAGGTGGTTACAGTACACCTACTTTGAGACAAGAGCTACAGTGATGCATGCTTGGTTATGCTTTAAAGTCATATCAGACGACTTTTTATTGTCAGTTTCATATTTTAATGATTTCTGCTGGTGGTGTGCCTTTGGATTTTTTCAATGAAAAAAAATGTGCCTCGGCTCAAAAAGGTTGAAAAACACTGATTTACAGTATGTTTGACTTTTTTTATTTGACCACTGTCCTGAACAGATTGTATTTGAACTTAAGAGGTTCCACT